>NC_064047.1:11191000-11268500 GCF_932526225.1 Nematostella vectensis
TCCCCTCCTGTCACATAGCTCTACCCACCCACCCCCACTCCCCTCCTGTCACATAGCTCTACCCACCCACCCCCACACCCCTCCCGTCCACATAGCTCTACCCACCCACCCCCACTCCCCTCCCGTCCACATAGCTCTACCCACCCACCCCCACTCCCCTCCCGTCCACATAGCTCTAAAAAGGAGCTTGAGGGACAAGATAACTAACTATAACTTCATGTCCATGGACCCCCCTGTTACGTCTGTTACGGGATCCTGGGTAAGGGGGGGTGTTGATCTGTCTGTGTCATGTGCTGGCTTTGTTTGTCTCTGTTTTCCATACTTCGTATATCGTCCACCTGGAGGGTAAATGTCAAGGAATCAAATTATTTGGCATTTAGTTCGTTATCCTGAGCAATTTGAGCTTCAGTCGAATACTAATATCTGGAACCCTTGATAACTTGAGCGAGCTAACTATTCACTTCATAAATTTACTGTAGTTTTAACCCCGGTGGTAACCCGAACCACGGGATACAATGAATCAAATAACCACAACTCTAACCCTTTATTGTAGATAAACTACCCCCGGTAGCTCAAAATCTCAATAACTCGAAGACCATTTTCAATTTTTCAATAGTTCAAACTTTTTATAATTGTACAGTACGCTTGCATATCTCTCTCTCTCTCTCTCTCTCTCTCTCTCTCTCTCTCTCTCTCTCTCTCTCTCTCTCTCTCTCTCTCTCTCTCTCTCTCCTCTCTCTCTCTCTCTCTCTCTCTCTCTCTCTCTCTCTCTCTCTCTCTCTCTCTCTCTCTCTCTCTCTCTCTCTCTCTCTCTCTCTCTCTCTCTCTCTCTTTTTTGTCGGACATCACACGTGGGGATCACGTGATAACGTAAGGATACTGTTCCATGAAGGAAGGTACGAACACGTGATGCCTCTGGAAGCCAATCGGAAAGCATGCCTGCTTCAGCTGATCTTCATATACCTTAAGGGCTTCGTAATTTGTGGCTCCGTTGGTTCCCTGTTAATGACAGAAACAAATCGATGCCATTTTTCATATGATCTGGCCTTGGTTTTACGGAGAGCTTTGTTTTTGGTGCTCAAGGCCTTTGTACTCTATTTTATTGTCTCGTTCTAGGGTCTTTGTTTTTGGCTTTTGTTCCATTGTGGTTTTGTGCTGGTGCTCCGTAACACCAAGAAACTACCAAGAAAGCTTAGAAAAAATATTTCAATTGCCCAAATTTAGTCAAAGTTATCATCTTGTTCTTCTTATCTGAGTTTATAACGTTTACGAAGCCACTGAGCTGCGTTACCCTAAAAATGGCAATAATCTTGCAGGTAAATCAAATAAGGAATTGATTACTTTCCTTATATGGAAGTGAGCGCGTTTATATATTCTTGTGTGTTTTTAATAACCTCAGCAGCTTTGTTTATTACTTTCACTTCCAGGTGACCTGAGCAATAGACTCCCGACCCATTTTATTCTTTTAAATAAGTATTATAAAAAGAATTAAAAAAATATAAAAAGAATTTTTTTCTCATAAACTGAGTATTCAACCACAGCATTTTTGTTATAAACGCAATACTTTACGCTTGTAAATGTTCTTTTAATAACATAGTGCTAGTCAGCACATTCAAGGGGGAGTTTCAAAAACGCACCTCTTACCACACAACAGCCAACATGTCTGTACGAAGCTAAGGCAATCTCGTTCCCAGAGCCAACGAACGTACCTTTGTGCTAGCGTGCACGGGCTATAGGATAGTCATAGTCTCTAAACTATCTGTATTTGAAAATTTCAAATTCAATCAGAATCGTTATTTGTGTGTATTTAGTGAACAATTGATATCCGCTAAACAGAGCCAATTTACACTTATAATAATGATGTGATGCGCACTCATAGCACTGTTACGCCCAGTTGCAATACACGGTATTTGACTGGAACGTCACTTATGGGAACTGGAGACTCGGGTACCTAGGTCAACCATTTGGGATAGACACAGAAGAGTGTGTACCTCCTATATACGCATTCCTGTGTGATGTGTATTGGTAGTATTAGTATCCCCACTAACACGTTGGCATCACCATAGCCCGGTCGCAGCTTTCGTTATCACAGACAATCTTATTTTCTTTGAGAGAGTTACTGTACTTTTGTAAATATATAGCGAAGGCTGACCTGTGCAAAGTACTTTCCTCCGGGGCTTAACACTTGGAGAGACAAGTTAAGACAGTCGCGGATAAAGTCCCAGTGAGAATCTGCAAGAGTTAGTACGATGGAAGGCGATGAGTGCTATAACAGATGGGTAAACGAGAACGCGAAAGAACAGAGGCGACACGAATAAGTGAACTGATCGAAAGAAACTGGTAGAAAAAGCTCTTTTAGCAGGGACAAACCATAGTAACACAAACGAGAATGAATTATATGAATAAATCCGATTATGAATTATTGAGAAAAATGATGACATGAATAATGAATTATCGAAATAAAATAAGCAGGAATAATGAATAATGGCTGGTAAATAATTCATCTTTCGCCCCCGATGCACACCCAAAACATGATTGTACGTCTACCAACAATTCGATCCTATTTTACCCCGCCAGCAGAGCTAGCCTTTCTCTTTCTCTTCCATTCATCTCCACCCATCAGGTTTTCGTGTTGTACAAATTTTGTATTTGTGCCTTCACTGTCTTTTCTTCAAATATTATAATCATTAACAAAGTGTGACTGAATGCATAGCCATTTTGCTATCCTACTGTATGTATGTCATCGGTAATCTTATCATTATGGAAGGGCAAATGTTTCATGGAGTAACCCATCATATAAGAACCTTTTGAATCTTTTTGGCTTAGTAGTTTCTTATATTTTGAGGCATCGGCTTTTTACTGTATTACCTTGGATTTCGAGGTTGATTGGTATATCGGTCAGGTCATTGATGACGTAATCGAACTTTCTGTCTTCCCGGATGCAGTTACGAAGGTATGCGATACAATCCCCTACGATGATCTGCACGAGGACGTAATAAGTTATACCGCATTCACATCAGCGCTGAGATATGTTAGCTTGTGTAAGTTATACCGCATTCACATTAGCGCTGAGATATGTTAGCTTGTGTAAGGTATACCGCATTCACATTAGCGCTGAGATATGTTAGCTTGTGTAAGGTATACCGCATTCACATTAGCGCTGAGATATGCTTTAGCTTGTGTAAGGTATACCGCATTCACATCAGCGCTGAGATATGCTTTAGCTTGTGTAAGTTAAACCGCATTCACATTAGCGCTGAGATATGTTAGCTTGTGTAAGGCATACCGCATTCACATCAGCGCTGAGATATGTTAGCTTGTGTAAGATATACCGCATTCACATCAGCGCTGAGATATGCTTTAGCTTTTGTAAGTTAAACCGCATTCACATTAGCGCTGAGATATACTTTAGCTTGTGTAAGGTATACCGCATTCACATCAGCGCTGAGATATGTTACCTTGTGTAAGGTATACCGCATTCACATTAGCGCTGAGATATGTTAGCTTGTGTAAGGTATACCGCATTCACATTAGCGCTGAGATATGTTAGCTTGTGTAAGGTATACCGCATTCACATTAGCGCCGAGATATGTTAGCTTGTGAAAGGCATACCGCATTCACATTAGCGCTGAGATATACTTTAGCTTGTGTAAGGTATACCGCATTCACATCAGCGCTGAGATATGTTAGCTTGTGTAAGGTATACCGCATCCACATTAGCACTGAAATATGCTAGCCTGCGTCAGTTATACCGCATTAACATTTGCGCTGAAATATGTTAGATTGTGTTAGCTATACCGCATTCACATTAGCGCTGAAAAATGTTAGCTTGCTTGTTAGGTTATAATGCATTCACATTTGTTACCTTAAAGTTATATCGTCTTCGCATTAGCGCTAAAATAAACCTATTTCAAAAAACGTCAGTGCCAAAGGCGAATTGCAAATAATAATTCTACGGTCTAAGGTGCTTATGGATACTGATTGTTTGTAAGAATAAGGTGTGTTTTCCAGTACCATTACTTTTGCAGTAAAGAAGATGGAATATGTATGTTTCTCAGTAATGTTATGCTTTCGACCTGTCGCAACCACATTGACATTAGCGACAAGCTATAATAGGTCAATTTTTTTAAGTATTTATGCTATTTAGTATCTGTACATACCTTGTGCGTCGGACCTTCCAACGAGCCGAGTGTGCTGCCGCAAATTCCAGGCAGGTGTTTCCTTGCTGCGTTGATTACGAGTTGATCGATTTACACAACGTTAAGGAAAGACGAGGAAAAATTATGCCTGGAATGTGACCAACATAACATATGTGTGACGTGTGACAAGTGTGATGTGTGACGTGTGACAAGTGTAATGTGTGACTGTGACAAGTGTTGTTTGACGAGTGTTATGTTACAAGTGTTGTACGACGCATGTCATTAAAAAGTGTTGTGTGACGCGCGTCACGTGAGTAGCATTGTGTAACGCGTGTCATTTGGAAAGTGTTGTGTGACTTGTGTCATTTGACAAGCGTGCAAGCGTTATTTTGTATGACCTCGGTTCTGTGTCAAGTGTTCTGTGACCTCTGTTATGTTTTTATTGTTTCGTGATCTCTATCACGTGACAAGTGTTGTGTGACTCGTGTCATGCATGAAGTGATGCGTTACGTGACATGTGACAATCAGTGTAACACAAAAATTGTTCCTGTCTTTAAAGGATATCTCGACCATTGTGATAAATCTCGGGTTTTCTTTGAGGAGTTCGTGAATGATCCCCCCGTCCCCTCCCCCAAGGATGAGCACGGTTTTGTCCTCGAAATCTTCATTTCCGTTTCCGGTTATGGCGCGGGTGTAAGCGATATCGCTCTCGGCAAGCACTAAAAAACAAGAATCAACATAAATTAAAGAGAGGTCATTTTGTGACAAGTGTTGACGATTACCTGGTTGTTGTGGTTTAGAGGCTCATCCGAGGGGGTCTATCACCCCCTCCCCCTCCCCCTCCCCCTCCCTCTCTCCCTTCCCCTCCTCCACCTTACTCTCCTACACCTTGGAAAGAAATTCAAAAAAACATTTGTCAGCTAAGTTTTAAAAAATAGACAATTTACACTAAGTTATTGACGTAATTTCGGGCAAATTCAAGTTAAAATAATAGAAAAATGGCTGCGCCCGTCACGAGTGACGAAAAAATAATAACCCTTCAGTTCAGTGATGATGATTGCGATTGTGGTAGTGATGATGATGGTGGTTGTGATGAAGATGATGATGATTATGATGACAATTACGATGGTGACTTTAAAGCTGAAGGTGCTGCGGATGATGATGATGATGATGGTAATGATGATGATGATGATGATGATGATGATAATGGTGATGATGGTGATGGTGATGATGGTGATGATGATGATGATGATGGTGATGATGGTGATGATTATGGTAATTATGATTATGGTAATTATGATTATGATGATGATGATGATGATGGTAATTATGGTGATGGTAATTATGATGATGGTAACTATGATAATGGCGATGATGATGGCAATTATGATGATGATGGTAATAATAATGATAGTGATTATGATGATAATGATGGTAATTATTATGATGGTAATTATGATGATGATGGTAATTATGATGATGGTAATTATGATGATGGCGATGATGATGGCAATTATGATGATGGTAATTATGATGATGATAATTATGATGATGTTAATTATGATGATGGTAATTATGATGATAATGGTGGGTGATGATGATAAGGATGATGTGTACTCACTCTCGATTTCATCCAGGAAGAGCATGTTGCCAAATTGAGGAGAGTGCATGATGAGAATGTCTTGGTAAGGAGATTGCTCATGGTACACCACCCTGCAATCATAAGAAAACAAACATTTTAAACAAATGTTTAGCAAAAAAACAGGGGGGTGCAACAGGAATTAAACATTTGATTATTTATATTATTGTATTATATTTATGCATCGTGCCGAATATAGTGTTATTATTAGTGTTTATAGTGAGACGCCTTCTACTGTGGCCACCGATGTAAAACTTTAAGAAAGTTGGTCAATAAGCAAACGATTATCACTATTTTGATTGACACGAAATTTATAATTTTGATAATACCCTCTTGCTTTTTTGCCCCGCTGAATAGCTAGTAAACTTCGATCCAATCGGATAGTGCGTTTCTCGCATCCCACTAAACTCACTTCCCAAATTTTTGTTGTTGTTGTTTGTTTGTTTGTTGCCCCGCTAAATAGCTAGTAAAATTCGTTACAATCGGATAGTGCGTTTCTCGCATCCCAATAAACTTACTTCCCAAATTCGTTCGTTCGTTCGTTTTTGTTCGTTTCTTTGTTTGTTTGTTTCTTCGTTTCTTTTTTGTTGTTGTTGTTGCTTTGTTTTTTTCTCTGTCTCTTTGTTTGTTTCTTTTGTTTCTTTGTTTCATTTGTTTGTTTCTTTGTTTGTTACTTTTTTTTGTTTCTTTCTTTGTTTCTTTGTTTGTTTCATGACAAAAGTTATTGGGGATTTTAGGCCGGCATTTTATGCATCAAGCGAGTAACCAAGATTTTTTTCAATCAATAACGTTTTAGACTTATTTCTTAGATTGTCATTTTGAAGTTTTCTTGCAAATAAACAGCTGTACTTTGTATAATAAACAATAACAAAGGAGTGATTGATCGACATTTCTTAATGAATCAGGAAAACAGAAAGATTGGTACTAGGTAATGGTATATTATATCAGGTAAACGTCTATAAAATGTCCAGTATTTTGGGAATATGAAACTTTACGTAGATTGCTATTTTTGGTTAAAAATTGTTTATGATAACACATGTTATTCTGGGCTCTGTCGGAGTTCTGACTCACCGGTCAAAGTCATACTCCTTTAACCTTCCGTCGGAAGTGTCATAGTAAGGGTTGATTTCACGCCCGCGGGTAATGGGCGGGATGGCGGAAGTCTTCGCGAACAGCGAATCTTCGATCGATTTCCTCAGAGGAAGAAAATACTAAAAGGAAAGCCTTGTTAGAAAGCCATCTTGTCAATAAAAGGAAACAAACAGATCAACGGTGATAATGATGGTGGTGGTGGTGATAGTGATCATGGTGTTGAAGAAGATGATGAAGATGATGGTTGTAGCGATGACGGTGTCGGTGGCGGTTACAATGGTGTAGATGGTGATGGTGATGGTAGCGATGGTGGAGTTGTTAATGGTGATAATGGTGGTGGTGATAATGGTGGCGGTGATAATGGCGATAGTGATGGTGATGGTGACGGTGACGGTGACGGTGACGGTGACGGTGACGGTGACGGTGACGGTGACGGTGACGGTGACGGTGACGGTGACGGTGACGGTGACGGTGACGGTGACGGTGACGGTGACGGTGACGGTGACGGTGACGGTGATGGTGATGGTGATGTATGGTGGTGACGGTGATGGTGATGGTGATGGTGATGGTGATGTATGGTGGTGACGGTGATGGTGATGTATGGTGATGACGGTGATGGTAGCGATGTGAAAGGGGTGTTGCTGATGATGATTGTAGGAAAACAGACGCAAAGACTACGTGTATAACTTACCCAAAATGTTGGGTCTAGTTTTTCGTTGTTATTGGGTTCATCGTTGAACATGATATCGAGGGTGATCAAACCACCAGGAAGAATGTGCACCGTGCAGTGGCTACTAAACAAGCGATATATCAACTACAGTTACACATGATCATCAAAACGAACGCTATATCAACTACATTTACACATGATCATCAAAACGAACGTTTATAAACTACAATTACATATGATCATCAAAACAATCATCATCACTTCATCATCATCACATCATCATCACCATAAGTAACACTATCATATCGTCATCATCACCAACACCACAAGCATCAACCTCAACACCATCATTAGCACCATACAGGACTATCACCTTTTTCCTGTGGTCGCTTCATAAATAAGCATGTCCCCAAAGCCTTTGACACGCTGTGTGAATACAGGACCCTTCACCTGGAGATGCTTGTGTAATGCAGCAGAAATCTTCTCCTCGATCTGCTCCGAGGACAGACAGATATCCGGGGGAACCTTGAAGTCTAGCAAACTGTGTTTAATCATCATCCTGTCCAAGAAAAGACACATTTACAAGCCTTTCTTCGCAAAGTTCTTGCTTTCTCAACTAACGACTTAAATGGGCCATTTGAGGCTTCTAGGGTAATTCACAAACGTCGTATTTTTCTTAAGCCGTATCCAATGCAAATGCATGCAAATAAATATAAAACAATGCACCTGGTTCATTTGCATTAATTTTCATTGATAATACGAGCCTCTGTGCAAATTCAAGCCTATATTTACTGTGCATCTTTAAAGAATGTCGATCACCCACTCCTTTGTTATTGTTTATTATTGGAAATACAGCGGTTTATTCGTAAGGAAACTTCAAAAATGTTAATCGCTTAAATTAGCCGAAGGAAATGGATGCTTTGTGTGACTCGCCATTGAGTGGGAGAATAAAATGGTGGCGTGATTGGCCTTCTTTAAGCCTTTATTAACTGTGCATCGTAAGTGACCTAATAAACGCCCCCTTTTTAAAAGAACGCCTCTGATCTAATGAACGCCCCCCTAAGCTTACAAGTTTTTAATAAACGCCCCACTCTAATAAACGCACCCCCCCTATTAAACGCCCCCCTCCCATCCCCCGCTCCCTTCCCTGCCAGCTTAAAAACAAACGACGGAATTCCGGAAATATAAATGGTAATTCAATAAGCAAGTAGCGTTTTGTAACGTCGTACCGTCAATGTAAAGTCCAAAATGAGGGTACCGCTCTCTAACGTTCCTCATTTCATTGCTTAGGATGTCAGCAATTTTCTTTCATTTTGTCCTCGTATTGTAACATCCAGGAATATAACGAGGCCTACTTTTCGTTTCCGTTTACCGCATACTAATCATTTCATTCGTCAAACGGTTCACGCTTGCTACGCAGGCTATAATTTAAAGTGATCCTGGCTGAGACTAGAACCTCACTGCACTTGAATGGATTTGTTATATTTTCATAGTTTGTGAAGAACGCCCCTTTCGAATAAACGCCTCCTATCTAATGAACGCCCCCCTCGGACCATCGAAATTTAATAAACGCCCCGGACATTTATTAGGTCATTTACGGTATGTACTGTGCATCTTTAAGCCTATATTTACTGTGCGTATTCAAGCCTATATTTACTGTGCGTATTCAAGCCTATATTTACTGTGCGTATTTAAACCTATATTTACTGTGCGTATTTAAGCCTATATTTACTCTGCGCATTTAAGCTTATATTCACTCTGCGTATATATTCAACCTGTATTTACTGTGCGTATTTCAACCTATATTTACAGTGCGTATCTAAAACTATATCTACTGTGCGTATTTAAGCCTATATTTACTGTGCGTATTTTAGCATATATCTGCTCTGTTTATTAAACCTATATTTTCTGTGCGTATCTTAGCCTATATATAGATTATCGAATAAAACATCAGTCAAGATGTGTTTTGTACAGCGCACTATGTGGTTACTGCACTCAGGTCTGACAGATGTTAGCGGCAAATATTTGTCTAGTGTCTAGACAAACATTTTTTTCGTAAAGTATGAATATTATTTAGATTAAAGAAAATCGATGCGTGTTTCGTGGCGTTATCGTGTTGCATGCATTCTCAAAATATAAACAGTTGTACGTTTTTATTGTATTTAATTTGCCGCAGCGTGAGATCGGCTGAAGATCATTACTGGCTCACCTGCCAAGGATGCTAGCGAGAGCAGACTTCAGCTTGAGGTCGGAAAACGTTGCTACGAGAGCTATTTTGAACCACAAACGCAGCGATTTGAAGCTAGTTAGCTAGCTAGACATTGATACATGAATTGCTTTGTGTAAGCAGAGGTGGAGAAAGAATACTGTCAAGTACGACGCATCCACGCATTCAGAAAACACTTCGTACATTGACCTGTTATCTCGATAAAAACATAAAAACAGTCTCCCTGAAAATCGGGGATGCGACGTAACCGAAGAGCTCGTTCCAGTCCCACTCTTTTAATTCATGTGCAGGCATCCGGGCGACAACGCAAGCTAGACTTACGCAGCTATTTCCCTGTTTCTGTATTGTGCCCCCACAAAATTTCGTGGTGTGCACTGTTATGTTGATCCGCCTGGATACTAAAAAAGCAATGCGATTATATGGAAATAGCGTGTGTAGCGATCTATCGAGTAGGAAGAATTTGGGTCGAAGGTTAATGCGAAGGCCAAGCTTCGATACTTCGATTTATTACTCCTATAAGTAGCTTTCGCTAATACTAGGAGGCATATAGAGCTAAAATAATTACAATAAGTATTGCTCAAATAATAACGAACAATTATGATACAAAGAGTATTAAAGAGTAACTGTATAAGTAAATATTGTAATTAAGCATAAACATACGCACGAGTTATACACAGAATTCAGGGCCACTCCAAACATATTTGCATTTCCATTGTATCTACTGGGTCGTTGTATAAATAATATAATATATAATATATTTGATAAAAAAATGGTGATGTGAAGTTGCACGAAAGCACGATATCGAACAGCTCTGGCAATTTTTTAATATTATGATATTATGATATTATTCTTGATACTTGGATCCTAACATTGTTCTAAAGTCGTAAATTCGTAAGATTGGTTTTTATAAACCCATAAAACACAGAAGACAACAAAGACATTAGTGTGTATTTGTGGCTATGATTTTGTAGGATTTATCTATATGGAGGAGTTTCTGTTTTTCAATGTTTGATGCATCTACAGGAAAGCAAATGTTTGACACGAGGTCCTCAATCACCAGAGTACACACATCGCTAAGCACATGCTTTTGGTTAAACAAAGGAATCTATTAGAAATCTGTACGGTGTTCAAGGGCTTTTGGTCGTCGCTAAAACTTCTAAGTGTTTCGAAGGCCGGGACGATCAAGCAGGGAAGACGACTGGAATCAAAACAAGGAAAGCGCGGTAAAATAATTCAAAATGGCGGGAGTCCGAAAGCAGCTAAATTTATGGTTATCATATGGGTTTCTTCCATTTCAAAGTTACTAGCACGAAAGGGTAAGGTCGCCGTGCTGCATGCGATTTGCGCGCTATCGTCGAGAACGCGGTCGACTTTTAGATGCTTAGAAGCAGGGAGTTGAGTAAGGACAGAGGGGGCAGAGGTGAGGGGGAGAGTCGGAGGAAAAAAGTTTATTACGTGTGCTATTGTATCCTATTTGGTGGATCCAATCAATGAAGTCCTGGTACAAACTGTAGGTACCTGAGAGCTTTAGGGATACATATATCGCACTATATTTTACGCTATCCTATTTGGTGGATCCAATTAATAGAGTCCTGGTACTTATGTAGATACCTGAGAGCTTTAGGGATATGCTACGTTTTTACTTACTCTATATCCTAAAGTCCTGGTTCTTGCTTACCTGAGAGCCTTAGGGGTATATCAATGCTATGCTATCCTGTTTGGTGGATCCAATTAGTAAAGTCCTGGTACTTTAAGTGCCTGAGAGCTTTAGGGATATGCCACGTTTTTCTTTGTTATTTATCCTATTTGGTGGACTCAATTAATAGAGTCCTGGTACTTGCGTACCTGAGAGCTTTAGGGATATGTCAATGCTATGCTATCCTGTTTGGTGGATCCAATTAGTAAAATCCTGGAACTTTAGGTGCCTGAGAGCTTTAGGGATATGCCACGTTTTTACTTACAATATCTGGACCCAGCCCTGTACATAGAAACCTGAGAGCCCAAGGCACTCCGACCATGACCCCTCTCCTCTACTCCCTCATCTCAATCCTGGCCCTGGTCGCGATCTTTCACGCCACCTTTCTCTAAACTACGAATATTCTATATTTTTGGCCATAAAATAAAACAAAATAATTGTGTTTTCCCGAATAATCATGTACGCGATGCATAAATATTTGGCGCATCTTGGGGACTCTAATCTGCCATTTTAGCGATTGAATCTTATTTCTTTAATACGATTTTTGTGCGCTGCTTACCCACATCCATGGCTCCCACAAAAAGATGTGATCAAATGTCTAAAATCAAAAGTTAACATAACTGAAAATGAAAGCCTGTCGCATATGGTTGGGCTACTAGGTAATTCGAGGCATCATTTATTATTGTCATTCTTCTGACAGGTAATTGGGATTAGTGGATCGAAGTGTTACCTGGAATGTTGTAGCCTACAACGAGTAGGCTACAACGATCGATCGATGCTCAAAAAGCATCGATCTCCACAGGGGCCGGGGTAAAAAATTCCGTTGCTAGGAGCATGCGGCTCGTTATGAAATAAGCTTAAGTGTATTTCACAGGTTGTCAATTACTACTCTTAAAAATACGTGGCAGATATCAACCAATCTCATTAGTTTTAGCCGTTCTCATGTGCAAGAGTTTTGAATAAAAGTTCGTATTTTGCTTGTTTAGTCACTTACTTGGTAACCAGTAACAACTCGAGATCTCGATGCCAAATGAAGAATGTTCCAACGAGTCCTTAAAATTACTTTCGTGACAAAACTAGTCAAGTGCAAACGATATGTAGATTTGATAACAGCGTACCCCGGGCTAAGATTTAAATAAAGACCTAATGATCCCAGGACCCTAAACGATCCCAGGACCCGAAATGGTCCCCAAAAGTACCCCAACTGATCCTGGGACCCGAAAGGATACCGACGATAGAAGGACATTTGTTATTCAAGGTAGCATTTTCTCGCGTTCTTAAAAAAAATTAAAAACTACCGCTCATTTGGCTTACGCATAGTTGATATTAACTATAGCTCACGCAAGACATTGAGCGGCTACTCCTTATTTAGCCTCTGTGATAGATATATTCAAAAGAAAGCATTTGGGTTAGAAAAAAAGTTATATGAATAGTAACATATCGGACTGCCGGGTATCTAGTCAAGCATCCCTTCCAGCTGCCGGACATCGGGCACTGCGTTCAACAGTTTATGATAGTGACGAATTCTAACAACATTTTAATGATTTATGGCTGCATTAGCTAGGGCGCATTGTAACAACTGAGGTGAGGTTCGCCAATTGGTGGGGAGTATCAGTTTATTCTGGTGCACTCATTAAGGAGTTACAACAAGATAACACTGATTTAAGGTCACTTCTTGTATGCTCTACAGGAGCGACTTGTCTTTTCGCTGTCCATCATACAAACGATTTTCGAATTTTTATCAAGGAAGGTGAAAGCTTATCGTAGGAAAATTGGACGTTCAGAACAATCCCCGTCCGTTGATCCGTTGGCAATTTTCATGTTTCTTAACTAGAGCACACAAGCTATCATGTCTATTTTTGGATCGGGAGGACTGATATTTATAAAACTTATTTTCACTTTTCTTTACAACTACGCACCTGTTAGTGACAGCTACGCACGGAATATTTGGTATTTGAATCAAGAAGGATAAGAGAAGATGCCAAGGCAATGTTTACACAGCGAAGACAGAGGTCAGAGCGACGCGTTGTACTGGTGCCAACTGAAGGTTTAGTCCACCACCGCACAACAAGCTGTTGTAGACAAGATCAATAATGACAGTTTCAATCATTTTCGTGTCAAAACTACTCAAGCGAATTTATGCAGATTTGATGATAGAAGGTTTTGCATCCTTTAGCTTTTTTAACAAGGACCTTGTGGTACAAGGACAAACAGATAATTGCATTAATTAAAGTCTCCAATGGGCTGTGAAACTTCAAGTCTTTTACGTTGTGTCACGCATGAGATCATGTGGACATTGCGTGACACTGAGATCGGCTGCTCTGTGCTAGCGGACTTAATGAATGTTCTCTGTGAAGTTTTCAATATAGCGTTTAGCATAATTAACATCTCACAGAACACTTCTGGCGTCGATGTTGTCGAAATCTCTCAAATAGTTTGAATGCATTTCGACTTCTCAGGGTGACGTTTTGCAGGAGCATGCGCTTGGACTGGCCACTTGTAACACGGGCTCAAAATAACGCGCCACATACAGCTATTTCAATAAACGTTGTCCAAGAGCGTTCGGCCGCACGCGCACATACCGCGAGGTGGAATGGGTAATATATGTTGTAACAGGTTTTCAGTAAATATGCCGCAGTCTTATAGTGAAGACCTTCGCTGGCAAGTTATCTGGATGGTACAGTTTCTTGCATTATCTATCGAACACACTGCGCCATTTCTTTCTATGTGCCCCGTACAATTGTAAAAGGTATCTGCAAAAATAGGGACAAAAATAGGGATGACAACGCGAAAGACGACCGCAGAAAAAAATTGAGAATTCAAAGAGCCAGACGTGAAATATACTCTGAAATGGATTCTGTCTGATACATTTCAGCCGTTTTACTTCAAACGACAACGTAAAAACATGGTTTCATGGTGTAGCGAGGACGGGAACGTGTGCGCTGAAAACTAGACTATCCTTGTTCGCTATTAGAAATAAGATTCTAGGTTTTACTCTAGTTTTGGGGGGGGAATACATAAACGAGTTCATTTTATCTAAAGTATTTCAAAATTGGGTGCAAAGTATTAAAGCTTTATGGGTTCCCCCTGCAGTCGGTCGCCGTCGTCGTTGCTATTTTGTTCAGGCACTTTGCCAACAGGTTTTCTTTTAGTGTAGCTTCAGATTCTCCGTTTGACACCTCTTACGGGATAGGTGCCAAACCTGCTCTTGTTTACTTGTTTAAGGACGCGCAGATATATATTTAGAAAATTATCAGACTGTACCGCCATTCAGATAGCGTTCAACGAAGTTCGTGTCGGCGGTAAAGAATTGCAGAGCTTGAAACAACATATATTACCCATACTACCTTGCGGTATGGGCGCGTGCGGCAGAGCGCTCTTTGACAACGTTTCTTGAAATAGATGTATAATTTGTAATAAGGCCATTTCAAAGAACATTGGATATTTCCTCTAAAATCTGCTAGATATCCAATTTTGTTATATATATGCTTTTAAAGGATGTATACAGTATACATATCAGTGTTTATGTTACAAGGGAAGAACCTAGGTATTGCGCAAACCAAATAAACGCGATAGATCCCATAGATTTATGTGATTTAACTTATTGCAAACACAGTGAATCAAAATTCATTGAAATACTATCGAAATCAATTCCTAAAAATTCCGATCTCTTGTTAATTAACTAGCCAAATACTCAAACTTGAACAAGATTTGTTTTTCAGTCACGAATTTTATTTAAAAAAAACGTCATAAAATGTACAATAGAGTATATGAGTAGTATTGAGCCCTGAAACTCTCACGAATTGTGTTTTTTACTCTTTATACAAAGTAAGAAACACAATTCGTGGCGGGCTTCAAACTCGCTCGACTGACATTTTATCGGCAAAATTGAAATAAAGGAAGACTCAAACACAATATTACATGGTCTAAAGTTTATTTTCATGATAAATTATTTTTTTTCGCTAACCTATAAATTACCCCATACACATGGGATGTGATGCGCATGCTCAGACAGTCTCGTTGGCGACTAAATTTAAGTCTCTAATGATGCTTTTAAATATATGTTTTTATTCTCTAAACTGCATTGGCTGAGAGGTGTTTGGATCTTTTGGCATCAGTTTAGCAGGAGAATACAAAACAGCAAGGGATAACAGGCTTAAAAACAAGCTTCCCCTCCCTACTCCTTCTAAGCCACCGCACGGAAAGTAAACAAAACCAAATGGAAGCGAATTTTCTCGGAACGAATCGGAAATCACAATGACTTTCCTGCGCCAATTTTTTCTTAGCGTCGCATTTACTGCAACCTTATTGGCTATATTTTTTTATACCCTAGACTTTGATATACTACATTCCGAAAACGATATTTTCTAGAGTTATCAGTACTATGATGTATTACTTTAAAGTGTGGTTTTCATTTTGTATAGATGTGAAAAAAAAACAGGCTTTATCATATGCCTTCTGCAAATTCCGAGGGTAAAACGAGAGAATTTAAATGATAGCAAGTCTAGCGGCGCTTGCCTGCAGTTTGTATTTGAAACAAAATCTTTCCGTATTCACAGTAAAGCAATTTGTTATTAACATATTGGATATTTATATTAATATCTCTGATATTATTACCTTGATGTGTAAGATTCTGCTGTGTGAGATTCGCCAAGGCCAACGTCTTTGCAAGAATTTGTTTTGCTAGCACAGTTGATATTTACTTGATTTACATAGGAGATCTCCGAGCCAATGATTTGCAAGTAATCATTAATTAAAGGGAATCCTGACCGTGAATTCATTAACAAGGCATCTTAGTAAACCTCACAAATAAATGTGAATTGCCGTCGGTCGATGTGGCTTTTATTATATTACACTATTTTTTTCTATAAAATCGAAAATAATTCCGTTTTTCTTTCCAAAATTGCTGTAGTGTATTTGTATTATTGTTGTAAATAACTTGTCAAAAGTTAAACATTTATTATTCTTGTTTCACAGTTAATAAGCATGGGTCTTCTTTTCAGCTTGAAATAACCTCCATAGCTAAAAGTGATATTGTACAATCATGGTAAGGGAATGAAACTCGGATTTGAAACGCGGGTCTCGGCGCCTCGGCAAGTCTCGGATTTACACATCGCTACCCCCAAAATTCAACATGTCCTCCGTACAGCGGGTGAATAAATGATACATTATTCTTCCCAGCTCGCTATCAGCATCATGATTAGCATAAGGCATCGGATCTAGCCTAAAGACGAGTTCTTAAGACAAGGTTCTAGAGATCTCTAGGGTCGGTTAGGGGGGTACATTGATTTATAACCGAAATTATATATAGATAGTTCAAACATGCAACTCTTGGCTCGCCATACAAGCATTCTATCTTGAAAAATGAAATAAAAAAGACTCAAACGCTATAATTCAAGCTCTGTTGGTTGTTTTTTACGATAACTATTTTTTTAATAAACATCGATTTCCCCATGCATTTCTTAGAACTACTGATAGTAGTATTAAATTAGGATTGGGCTGACTGTGTACGCGTTACTTGATCAAAATATGCACACATGTAATGCTTGTTATGGATTGCAATTTGTTAGTGCATTTGTCACGAAGGTTCAAAATAATGAAAGAAAACCACAAATGTTCTAACTGCAAGATTGGAGACATAGCTTCATCAAATTCAAGCCACAAGATTAGAGGTTGCCATATTATGGCAAGCCAAACGTGACAAAAGTGTTTCAAAATAGGGGCATTGAGATATGAAAACAGAAATCATGTGGTGACAAAGGGAAATTGTCTGGTGAGAATGACGAACCGTGTGGTAAAATATGGGAAGTCGAGGCGAGATTGGGAAATCGAGTGGTGAGAAATGGAAAGTAGAGGTGAGAAGATTGGAAAATCGAGTGGTGAGAAATGGAAAGTCGAGGCGAGAGTGGGAAATCGAGTGGTGAAAAAATCGATTACCAATCGAGAATATCGATAATCCGTCGAAATTATCGATTTCTTAAACTCGAGCCTGCGATAAGTCCTACAAGACAAGACGACGGAGGCTTACAGACACTTCATTCTTCTGGTGCCGAGGAAAATGACACAAGCTCATCTTGATTCAGACGATATTAGAGACTTTCTAGATTCCATAGGCGATTTTCTGAGAAGATGTTCTACTTGTGAACAATCAACTGATTATGTAGGCCTGGAAATCTGCCAAAGAAAGCTGGAAGAACATTTGCGACTCCTTGTTGCAATTTCAATCAGTTTTTCAGGCAACGAACAAAGAGATTCTGATACAAAAAAGCGCGTTGAAGAGTTGGTTGATTGTTTAACTTAGGGGATCAAGTGATCAAGTGCATACCTGTCAACTCTCCCGCATTAAGCGGGGGTCTCAAGATTTTGGACCCCTTCTCCCGCTCTCCCGCGTTGGGCACCAAATCTCCCGCTTTTTAGCGCTTCCGAAAAATTATTCTATAGGAAATCGTCATTTTGCTTATTTTCTATTATAATATTAAAAGCAATAATTTCCTTGCATAGTGCAATTTATCTAACACCCTCGTGTGGTGATTTATAAGTGGATTTGTTCGCGAGAGCTTTCTATTATACCCACCCCTCCCCCAAAAAATGAATATACCCCACCCCTCCCCCCAAAAATTCTCAAGCCTTGTGATTTTTGGAGGTTGACAGGTATGCAAGTGTAACGATTGTCTCTAGAGATACACAGTGCAGAACTGATCAGAGACCCGTGGCTTGCAGGGAAAGTACAGGCGGCCGATCATCCTACATAATTACCAAGAAGCAGATTGAACAGCTTCGAGAGACTGATATGAAATGGCCAAGTATAGCTATTACCTAAGGGATTAGGTAACTTCATAGAAGAAGAATACAATATGGACTGGTAGAGAACTCCACAGAAATAACCGACGAAGCATTGGATCGTGAAATTCGCGACACCCTAAGTCGCACCCCATATAGTTGGTAAAGCTATGTACGTGGTAGTCTGTAAGGAAAGGGCATTTATGTACAAAGGGTAAGAGTAAGAGCAAGTTTGAAGAGGATAGATGGAGTAGCAAGAGCCATTAGAAGACGATATGCCTTTTGCCGACGGGCATATAACGTTACCAGTCCAAGTGGCATCTCGATTCGAACCACAAACTTATTACCTGGAGTTTTGTTATTCAGTGATATATTGACGGTTTTAGTAGAAGTATAATATATCTTGCATGCCACACTAATAACAAAGCTGAAACTGTACTTAATCTATTTTAAAATGACATTGTTAATTACGGATTACCCTCTAGAGTACGTGGCCATCGAGGCATGGAAAATGTTGATGTTGCTCGATATATGATCAACAACAGGGGTACAGGAAGAGGTAGCTTCATTGCTGGCCACAGTATACACAATCAAAGGATTGAGCGGTTATGGGCAGAAGTTAACCGCGTTACTAGTGCATTCTACAAAGATCTGTTTTACTTCTTTGAAAATGGGAGATTTCTCGATTCTCTCGATGAAGTTCATTTATATGCATTACAGTACGTGTTCCTACCAAGAATAAATGCATCACTGCAAGAATTCATTAGTCAGTGGAATCATCATGGATCAACTGGACACCAGACACCACTGGCACTCTAGAATATGGGGATGCTAAATGCAGAAGAGGATTCTGTTGTGATTGATTGGGATGAATATGGCATTGATTATGATGGGCACATTGATGATAGAGATACAGACAACAATGTTTTTGTTCCAGAATATTCTGTAAATCTAACTGCAGTACTTAATGAGCTACGTAAACCCAGAATCTGATGATGGCATCAACCATTTCCTGGACACTGTAAGAATCCTTGATAGTTTTCTTTTACAGCCATGAAGTAAGTATGATGGTTTTACTTTATTTGAAGAAATGGTTGGTACTTTTCAAGAAAGCTCATCTAAGAAGCACATAATTCCATGAACTGAACACTCCTGGTGGCTAGGGGCATATTACAAACATACAAAAAGAGAACACAACAACTTTATTTCTTTGTAAAAATCACAATTTGTTTGTACCTATTTGAAGCGGTTAGTGTTCTAAAATGTATGTATATAAACAACAACAACCAATCCAGGTTCATGCTACATTCTAAAATTACATGTCTGATTTGTTGCCATGCATTTGACATGCAACAACAACCATCAAACAATCATCACAAGTGCAAGTACAGACTTCAATGGGAAACGCAACTGCACATTTGATGAACAACAAATGAATGAACACCAATAACATATCATAGTTAATAATATCTGGCTGTTTCTTCCTATATGCCTCTTTACTAAATAAAATTTTAGTATGGATCACCAAGAAGTTGGACAAAAACTTTCAAAAGCATTCATGAGAATTTAAGAAAGATCACTGTCCTGATGCAAAAACTGAAAATTTGCAACAAAACAGCAAACTCTTTAACAATTTTTGAAAAAAATGCTGTGCTAATTAAAGGCCTATCTATCAGTGTGACCCTGTGTCCATCTTTTGTATCTTAAAATAATCAAATGGTCCTAATGGAGGTCGGTTTGACAAATACTGCAACAGCAACAAAAACTTTTAAATAACAATTGTAGTAAGCACCACTCTGCGGCAACAAGTGAATGCTACATTACATTTAACTTAAAGTCCAGCCATTTTTTTCTGAATGTGAGAGTCAGGCTGATCAATTTGGACACGTTCCACAGTTTGTCAGAGCATTTGAATATACACCTATTTCAATTAAGGTTGTGCAAATGGCGAATGGCAAATGCAGTTCTACGACCGAAAGTAACCATGCGTCTTGAAGAATATGGATAAATCAAAACAATTATCCATTAAAGGTAACCAATGCTCGGCTCTGACATTGCTAGACTTTATTTAACATCTTAAATTTTACGAATACTTAGAACCCGTAAGCCATTTGCCATTTGCACTGAGAACCTTTTGTGATAGGTGTTTATTGAATGTCAGGTATGCAGGCAAAAAGGTGCTCTTTATTTTATGATAAGAAATATTTTTTTATCAATACAAAGATGGACATAACCATTTATAATTAAACTAATTTTAAAAGACTGGATTAATGGCCATTTAAAATTCAAGCTCAGTGCTTGGCGTGGCTGCGATATATTTTCCCCAATATTTTCTTAATATTTCTGTATTGTGCCCCTCCAATATTTCGAGGCCTTCTACGGCAATGAATGAAAATATATTCTTGTTAGCTTCTGGTTATCCTGTGCTGGGTCATAGCAAGTCAGCCGGGGAGTTATAGTAGTTTATAAATGTAACTGAAGAGCCACTTAACTTGCAAAAATAACAGTTTTAATTGCACATTTTCAACACTTTTTAACATACATAAGCAATGACTGCTATTAACATGAACTAAGATAAAGTGTTCTTACCATTTACTGCACTGTGTAATGTAAACTTGAATACAAAAATCATAGCATCTAAATTTCAGTCTGCTGTTGTCTGTATATATGTATTGTTGAATCGTTGAAAAACTTTCAGTACTACTAACCACATAAAATATGCAGGTAAATAACATTTTGTGTTTGAAACAAGTTGTCTGAAATTGTGATGCACTCTGCAGCAAAGTATATGGTTTCAATATTTAGTTCTTTAAAACAACTGTTGAAAGTGATTTTTCAACTTCTATGCTGTACAAGCCTTTGTTAACAAAGCTAAGGTTGACATCTGTTCTACTAAACTAAATGCAACTTAAGTCTAGATGGTATCAAAATACCATGCTTCTTTCTCCCTCATCAAACTTGAAAGTTCTTCCGACAATTCATTAAATGACTGATAGGTAGAGGGTAATTCAATGGCAGGCCCACATGTGTGAACTATTGGTCTAAGCTGCAAACCTTCCAGTGTTGTGAAGCTAACACGGATGTGGTCAAATGCAATAACACTACTTCCAGTTAAAAACTGTAAAAACGTCTCAAGTTCTTTCCCTTGGAGATTTTTAATGTACCTCTTAAAATGATCAAAACATGCCTGTTCAGCACTATTCTGTGGTTCTGCATCAAGCATCTTGATTACTTTTTTAGCAAAAGGTTTTTTTACCTTCGTAGATGTTTTTCAATTCTTCAAGAGTTTGGAAAGGTGAATACCCCCTTAAAGGATTGATAACAGAACCCATACAATCGGAAATATATCTTGCCTTTTGGACCAATTCCTGGTGTGCACGTTCTAGAATTATTGCATGGATCCCTTCAGCTGATGGTGTACTAGAGCACTTAAAACTTGTCAAAAATTCCAACAGGTCATCATCATTGGCATCAAAATCATTAAGTGATTTCTGAACAACATCTTTTTCCTCCAATGGTATGTACATTCACTGAAATGACTCTAAAAGAAAAAATCTGACAAGCTCTATTCACCAAATAAAAGTGTTGCAATGAATGCTCGTGAGATACAAAGTGGAAAATAGCTGGCCAGGGTGTAACCATATACCAGTATTTTCCCAACTGCTTCCCATTCGGACCTATGGAAGTCATGTCTTACATTGGGAACCCTTTTAGTACCTAAACAAAGACAATATTTCCCTTTCAACCCCACTTCCCTTTCCTTCTTCCTCATCACCATTGTTTGCAATAACTATCATATCTAGTTGGTATTGTAAAATGTGAGGATACTTAAAAGCTTCAATGCGATCCCTCTTGATCATGGCCCTGTGAACCTTGATTGTTCTTGATGGTGGAGTCGAACTAGTTGTGCTGGGTATATTTATGGGGGCACTTGAGCGGTAGTCTGCTTAGCAGCCGCTTTTAGTGACGCTTCGGAAAAAATCGTTCCGATCTGTTATGCGGGCATTTATTCGTGTGCGTAAATGCCTAACCAATGCTGGCTGGGAAAAGAGAAGGAATGATCCCTCCTGGATAAAAATCAACATGATTTTTTTCCAGAAATTTTGGAGTGGATATTTTCGGCATCAGAACATATTGAAACGGCAAAATATGCCATTTACACGTTTTTTGGGAAGGGGGGGGCTCGTTGTATACCCTTGGTTCTCAGGGTACTATCGAGGTTATTTTGAAAGAAATGTGGCCGCTGTTACAAAATGTGGTTCGACATCATTACAAATGTGGCATGAAGACACGGAGTATTCGCAACGAGAGGAGTGTTTTGAATATTAAACAATAAATGCATTAATATAAACAATAAATAAATTAACTAACATGGCATGAAATAATGAAAATAGTCAGTGACATACAGTATACATAGCCTCCATCCCCCCTTCCCCCCCCCCCCCACCTGCGCAGAGCATTCGTAGCTCGTTTACTTAAAGTCACATTGTCACCAGTTTACTTCCAGTCGATTACGCAGCAATCTCCGATGATTTTTAACGGAAAACGCGAAAAATATTTCGAAATATTGAAAGCAGTGTGTCTGTTGGAAGTTTCTTTGAGGATGTGATCGATAATTTAGAGCGGATGGCCTGTTAAATATATTGGATTCTAATAGATTCTTTTGTCTTTTAACGGTTGAGGTTTCCGTCGGACTTCCGGGAGTAAACTGGTGACAATGCGGGTTTAAGTAAACGGTACCTCGACCCCAGGCGTCTTTTAGGTCTGGCGTCTCTATCAGCTTAAACAGCATTAGTCGTAGTCCTTGCCGTTGCAAATCTTAAGTTTGCCATTGGCCTGCTATGCTAGGGCTCTGAAAGCTAATCTTTAATTCAATTTTTATTTTATTTTTTACCCCATCTAAGAAATTTCTTTGTGCTCGCTGAAGCGAGTGGAACTGCGCATGCGCTTGTCAACTATTTCCCGGAATCGATATTGCAAACAAAGCTATATCTGGCGTAAGCATCCTTGAAGGTGAAATAAATATAGTGAATCGTCAGTATACACAATGCAGAGAACCTACACTAGCCTTAGCCAGGATATTGAGAGAAAACACCAAAGCGTTAAGGAAAGTGCGAATGATTCACAGCGCAAGCGAGACTGGCTGAGGCATCTAAGCAGTGTAGTGGAAAGTGTGTATCCCGGAAGAATGAAACTAGTGTTAGTAGGATCTTCAGTAACGGGCTTTGCGGCAAAAGGGAGCGACTGCGACATGTGTCTTCTCAAGAAAAGCTTTTCTGGATACGAGAGTAAGATAGAAGTGCTGAGAAATATCGAGAGGAAAGCGAAAGCTGAAAGTTACAGACTACAAACAGAGGTAACGATACGCGCCTCACATCCCATGTATCATGACATCGCAAATGATGCTACCCTTGTTTCTGCATCTCTCAGCTCGCATCAAAGTTGAGAGTCAATCTGAATCTATAGTTGTATTTCGAATAAAATAGAGAAAGATAGCTAAAGCTTTTGGGAAATTTTGAGCTTATACTTTTGTTTTAAGAGCTAATTCACTTTGGTTTGTTTTATCGATTCTTATGAACGATATAACTTTGATGCACGCTCTCAGGCGAGAATAAGAGGAGGCTTTGATTTTGGTCCAGTTCTTTTATTTATTTAAAGTACTTAACCACAAAAGAGAGAAGCTGTAATTTAAGTGGGGCTACCTTGTTATGAAGGACTTGTCAAGGAAAGCTCAGTTAGTTATCCCGAAGGGGATGGGGGGGGGGGGGGGGGGGGGGGGGGCATGAGGATAGCTGAGGCCCTTAAATAGCTTTATGTCTCAATGAATTTAACACCGATTGATTGCAACCAAATTTACCGGGATATGTCAAGAGCTGCAAATAAACTACGTGATAATGTTTTTAACATATATATGACAGTATAAACGATCAAATTGCTTACATTTGTAATATGGCCATTTCAAAGAACATTGGATATTTCCTCTAAAATCTGCTAGATATCCAATAAATGCTTTAAAGGATGTATACAGTATACATATCAGTGTTTATGTTAAAAGAAAAGAACCTGTGGTACACGCTCTGTGTATTGCGCAAACCAAATAAACGCGAAAGATTCCTTTGATTTAACGTATTGCAAACACAATGAGTCAAAATTCATTTCAATACAATCAAAATCAAATCAACCTACAAATTCCGGTCTCTTTTTAATTCACTAGCCAAATACTCAAACTTGAACAAGTTTTGTTTCTCAGTCACGAATTTAATTAACAAAATGTCATGTACAAAATGTCATGTACAACATGTCATGTACAAAATGTCATGTACAAAATGTCATGTACAACATGTCATGTACAAAATGTCATGTACAAAATGTCATGTACAAAATGTCATGTACAATACAGTATGCGTGGTAGTACTGAGCCCTGAAACTCTATGACATCGCTACAAAGTAAGATATGATTAAAGAACTTCCAGAATTCCAGATGTTTTTCAATAAGTATTTGGAGTAACGCCCGTGAATCAAAGATAAAAAAGTGCCAAATAAATAATTAAATTGAATCGAAAATGTACGTGCTATTTTCTCACATGAAGAAAATAGATATTTCTCCATAGACTAAAGATGGTCACAGTCACTGTTTTTCTCTTCTGATTACAAGTCATAAAGTTTACAAAGCACCTGCGGTACGGCAACCTTAAAAACGACAAGAATAATGCAGTTATTTTCAAATAATAATATATAAGTTTCCTTTGGCAAAAACGACAATTTTGGCTAAATCTTGATATAACTTTAGATCACCCTGGTAAGTCATATTCTAAAAGTCACACTTTTTTGTAGCCAAATCGAACAATAATCGTCCCATGGAGATACTGCAATTGCATAAATCCCTTTTTGTTCTTCCGGGGTGGTCTGGTTCTTATCAGAAAACTCACCCCCCCCCCCCCTCCCCCTTCCTTCCCCCGGGAAATATTAAGTACACTTTCTTTCCGGATTTCGCACCCCCCCGCCCAAAGAAAAGTCCTGGGTACGGGCCTGAATTTGGTACGAAGATAACGTATTTTAAAGGGCAGCACAAACACCGACCCGCGAAAGCCAAGTTTTCACCTCGTAATTCCTCGCCTGGAAAACGTGATAACGCATCTTCGTCTTTTTCCCATAATGCAGCTGGTCAGCGGTGCCGTGGTTCCTATTGTGATCCTCCAAGACAGGTCACGTGACCTGGAGGGAGACATCAGCTATGAGAACACTAACACAGTCTTTAACACATTCCTGATGCGTTGCTATGGAGAGCTGGACTCACGCGTCAAACCGCTGGTTATTGTCATCAAAGCGTGGGCTCAGAGCGCTCGTATAACCAATGCCCGAGACCACAAACTTTCAGGTTTGTAATTTCGCTTGTTGCCGTAACGTGTTTTATTTCTGTCGAAGTGGAATCCTGTACTTCACAGATGGTTGAGCCAAATATCCAAGTTTTGATTTTTTCAAAATTCAGTCTGGTCTATGGTGACGTCACGTATATATAATGTCAAGGGAAAATGCCCTCCAGTATTGTTTACTAGTATAGGAAATGAATGCAAGGTATGAGATCTGAGAAATGGATGGATGAATATGGACGTAGGTTTAGTACCGGGGAAGGGGGGGAAGGGGGGGAAGGGGGGGTTTGCCACTCCCCTCCCCCTCTCTTCTAGTTTCTGAGAATTATGAGAAAATGATTAGCAGGGCGTGTTCATGTCCCCTAGTTTGCTTATGTCTTTTGCTGTGTTTACACTTGAGCGTTCAACCGAGGTTACAGGCAAATCTGTTGACAGTTCTTGTCAGCTATCGCTTTCCGATGTCAGTTATTTCTCAAATAGTTTTACTCAATAGCCATGAGATTACCACATGTTTTCTAGATCCGCGCATTTTGCTGGACATTTTACACAATGCTTTACAACAAACTTGTTTTCAAGTCAAGGGACTGCGAATCGCTAACTTTCTAGCACAAAAAAACTCAACGAGAACGACAAACATAAGAGAAAACATCAGGCAAGGTGGTCCCTAAAAGATCATCTTGAATTATAATGAATCTTGTAAGCAGAAGCCACCACAGAATAACAAGAACGGCCAGGAAAATCACAATAATCGCAGCAGCAATTTGACCTCAGAATTCAAATTGATAACACCGGCGCTGTTCCAGCTGAATGATCAACTGAGGTTAAGTTTTCAAGTGTAAACGCATTTCTCCTAACCAGGGTTCAGTTAACCACAAACTGAACCTAGGTTGACTCTTAAGTTTAAACACAGCATTTGTATCGTCATGGTAATTAGGTTTACGCGGTATAGTCTTATCATGGTAATGTAACGCAATCGTTGTCAACTATTTACGATTGTGGTGTGGATATTGCGTGACTCCCTCTAAGCGATTTGATTTTTATCTCAAGGTTTCGCGTTAGTGCTGCTTGTCATTCACTACCTACAAGTCGGCTGCTCGCCCCCAGTACTCCCCTCCTTGCAGCAAGACCCACAATTCCACGGGTTCTTCAGCGAATCAAGCGCCCTAAAGGTGGCAGAACATCTGGAAAATGAGTATACCCCACCTCCAGTAAGCCTGTATTCATCTAGAAGTTCTGCCTCCATTGGAGAGTTACTAGTAGGCTTTTTCCGCTACTACTCGAGCTTTAATTGGGCACGAGTGCTTTCAGTCCGCACCGCAGGATTCCTCCCTCTGCCTTACAACAAGAAATGGAGGAACCCTGAGATCCGGATTGAGGACCCGACGGATCGTACCAATGTTGCGCGCTCTGTTTATAGACTTTACGCATTTCAGGAGATTAAAGGTGCGATCGGAAGGGCTTACAATCGACTTGACCGCATAGGCGCGGAGTTAAATGACATCATGTAGATTATAGAAATCAAGGCAATTTCTTGAATCACTGGGTTCTATTTTTTTTTTTGCGACGTTTCGGCAATGCTGCTTTCATCAGGATTAACGGTAAATTATGACGAGTTTGCCCGTATAAGGTATTTTTAAAAGTTGACACCCTTGACAAGTTATTTTTTTCATTTGCCACTATATCTTCTCTTGCAACACACATATTCCCCACGGACAGCGTCCTTCATATGCATTGCCTTATATGGACATTGATGCCCATATTTAGAAAGCTGAAGTTTTCACGCTCCCGGATCTCCAGGAACAAGGTGAAAATCCTGATTTCTGTCAATTTGAGACTCGCGGCAAAAATTTGTCTAGAAAAACTTGATCGCTTGGTCAAATCTTTATCTCACTAATCTTGAAAAGTCCTTAGACCCAGGCCTCCAAGAGATTGGCCGAGGTTTGAAGGTCACCCAAATTTTGATATGAGTCTCCTGCTAACAAGGGTATCGATTTCGCTAACCGATTTTATTCACTTATGATTCAATGCGCTCTTATATGCACTGCGAGATGTTTTATTAAGTTTGTAAGTATCACGTATAGAAAAAATGTAAATATAAGCACAAAACTCGTCGTTTCCTATAATTATATCTTTATACACAGTCTTTAAATTAAAAAAAATGGAAGAAATCTATTTAGTCAGTTTCCTCAAACTCCATTTCACACCCCCCCCCCCCCCCTCCCTCCTCCTTAACTCCCCTACCCATATCCTTTCCGTCTCCACTAATCAACAGTCCAGTGTACAAGGGCTTGGCCAGGGGTACTGGCCCAGGGCTCCCTCCATCCCCGACCACCAAAAAGCGGGTCAGTGCCTATTAAAGCATTGTCAACCCCCCCCCCCCCCCTCCCCCCTTACCCTCCCCTTCCAACCTTCAAAATCATGGCCACGCACTTAATAACTTGTGTGCGAATTCTGAAAATAAACGATGGCGAACTTCGTCACATGCGTATATGGTTAAACTGTCTTTCAGGATACCGTGACATGGTAACGGATTGCGTGACATAGCGCATGTGGCGTGACATAGCGCACATACACGTAATTGCAGTACTGCTTCAGTCAAATGTCGAGGTTACCAAAGTAACCCGGTTCTTACGTTGTCGTAATAATCTCAAACTATCTCTTTTTTACTTTTTATAAGTTACATTTGTTATATTCGTGTCTTCAAAAGGTTGCAAAACTTACGGTTGCCATAGCATCCAAAAGAATGTCCTGTGGCCTACCACAATATATTTTTTTCTTTTTTTCCAATCGGATTGCGTGCCATGTACATTTCACATATTGTTTCTGCACTGTTTCACTGTCTTATGCGCTTTTGTTTTCAAAAGCGCAGTACATATTTAACATTTCTTGATTCACTATACTTCGCGTGAAGCTGCCGTGGATAGGCTTTACACTAGCAGAGGTTCGATCCTCTCTCGCACTCTAGCGAGTTAGAAACGTCTGCGAACCTTTATTTGGGACTCTGTCGAGTACAGTGCACACACTTAAGATTGCTGCTTCTCACTGCTTCTAGGACGCAATAAGTGCAAGAGAACGCAACTGGTTGATTTGCTTGCGCTTACGTTTTACCATGTCTAACTTGTGTCGCTTGTGTTTTACCGACTCTCACTTGTGCTGCGCTTGTGTTTGACAGACTCTCACTTCTTTTTTTGCTAAGCGTGTTGCGTTTGTGTTTGAATGATTCCCACTTGTGTTTGAATGATTATCACTTGTGTTGCGCTTGTGTTTGACAGACTCTCATTTACTTTGTGCTTAGCGTGTTGCGCTTGTGTTTGAATGATTCTCACTTGTGTTGCGCTTGTGTTTTACAGACTCTCACTTATTTTGTGCTAAGCGTTTTGCGCTTGTGTTTGAATGATTCCCACTTGTGTTTGAATGATTCTCACTTGTGTTGCGCTTGTGTTTGAATGATTCTCACTTGTGTTGCGCTTGTGTTTGACAGACTCTCACTTTTTTTGTGCTAAGCGTTTTGCGCTTGTGTTTGAATGATTCCCACTTGTGTTTGAATGATTCTCACTTGTGTTGCGCTTGTGTTTGAATGATTCTCACTTGTGTTGCGCTTGTGTTTGACAGACTCTCACTTTTTTGTGCTAAGCGTTTTGCGCTTGTGTTTGAATGATTCCCACTTGTGTTTGAATGATTCTCACTTGTGTTGCGCTTGTGTTTGAATGATTCTCACTTGTGTTGCGCTTGTGTTTGAATGATTCCCACTTGTGTTTGAATGATTCTCACTTGTGTTGCGCTTGTGTTTGAATGATTCTCACTTGTGTTGCGCTTGTGTTTGAATGATTCCCACTTGTGTTTGAATGATTCTCACTTGTGTTGCGCTTGTGTTTGAATGATTCTCACTTGTGTTGCGCTTGTGTTTGAATGATTCCCACTTGTGTTTGAATGATTCTCACTTGTGTTGCGCTTGTGTTTGAATGATTCTCACTTGTGTTGCGCTTGTGTTTGACAGATTCTCACTTGTTTCACGCTTGCCCTTGCTCTTGCGTCCTAGTGAAAACCAACCTTTAAAGTCTATGTACGCGCTATTGTTTGCCCGCGGGTGCTTGGAATGAATATTCGACACCGTTGCTATAAGGTTTATAGACACCGGCCCTGCTAGGCATATGTCTAACCGTATTGTTTCCTTTGGCAAATTACCAAATGGTTATAATACTGCTCACATATCTCCCTTAGCCAAGCAATATCGGCTTCGTTCTGGGACCTGTTTTACTCCCTCCTTAATGGGTCATTGTAACCCGTTGTGTCTAACATTGCTCGAAATGACCCAACGCTGGTAAAATCACTAACAAACCAATGTGGGTCCATCAGGCCAGATGTCCGACTCTGGGAGGTTATCCTGCTCTACTCCGCTTGCGCGAATAGTTACAACCGCTGTCACGTAGCGCAGACGACGCAAGTCAAGGCCTCATTGGTTCTGTAACTGCCGAAACATGACCCGGATGTACACTTGAATTCGGACAAGTGCAGATAGGAGGCTCCAGGATGGTCCTGGGAACTGGCCACGCCCTCGGCCTCGATATCAACACAGATGTACTCGGTTTTCTCTGCGTTGTGCTTCTGCGATAGAAGGTAGCCGTGGTACTGCTTCTTCCACATTGGTGGACAGATATTATGCGCGGGAATCATGATGCTGAAATTTAATTAAAGTATGGCATGATTTCGAATCAAAGAGATCTGGTAGTGTACTTGGAAGGCATGATGTAACCAGCAAGACCTGGTAGATGACACCGTTCTCGCATTCTTATTGGCTTATTTATCAAAACTGTCAAGGTGGTCACGGTAGCGTGCGTCGTATCAGATGGCACGTTTCTCGCATTCTTATTGGCTTATTTATCAAAACTGTCAAGGTGGCCAACGCGCGTCGCACGTCTCCAGGTCTTTTTTCCGGCAAACTCAGCTATAGAAGCGAGTGCCACTCTTATATCACCTTATAACGCTCCTATCAAATATCAAGAGTTTTGCGCGTTTTTTGCTATACAAACGAACCGAATAATATCATTTGATAGAAGAACATATAAAGAATAGACCAAATCCGTCAATTCTGAAAGGTTAAACGTAGTTTAATAATTGTGTTCGTTCCGCTATGGAGGCGCAAAAGATTAACAGTGCAACTCGCTTTAGACGTTAATATGTTTTAGTTCATTTTTTCAAAGATAGCAACACAACCACTTGACGTGGTCGATATAAAGAGGTTCTCACCTGGATGTCGCGCCGTCTATCTGACACATCGCACATGGTACGTCCTTATTATCGAGGGGTTCGCTGTGCTTTTTGCGTTCTTCTGGACTCATTATCGCCAGAATGTGATCCGGGTACTTTTGGTACGCTTTCTGGACAGGTCCGTATTTGACAGGGTACAAAAATGCTCGGTCCACCCTGCTTATATTGGCAGGGTTAGTGTAGAAGGCCTTGTCTGGTAGACACATGTAGTTTGCACCTCCACCGCTCTCGGTGTGATGAGGCGATGCCACACGACCTAGATAGAACCAATGATATAAAACAAAAAGGTTTGATTATCAGAACTATATTTACCCCGCGAGTGTAGTCTGAGTATATGAGTGTAGTCTTTGCTCTGTTGTACTTACCGGCGTCTATAAGTGTTCTGTTGTACCTACCGGCGTCTATGAGTGTTCTGTTGTACTTACCGGCGTCTATAAGTGTTCTGTTGTACTTACCGGCGTCTATGAGTGTTCTGTTGTACTTACCGGCGTCTATGAGTGTAGTCTTTGCTCTGTTGTACTTACCGGCGTCTATAAGTGTAGTCTGTGTTCTGTTGTACTTACCGGTGTATATGAGTGTAGTCTGTGATCTGTTGTACTTACCGGCGTCTATAAGTGTTCTGTTGTACCTACCGGCGTCTATGAGTGTAGTCTTTGCTCTGTTGTACTTACCGGCGTCTATAAGTGTAGTCTGTGTTCTGTTGTACTTACCGGTGTATATGAGTGTAGTCTGTGCTCTGTTGTACTTACCGGCGTCTATGAGTGTAGTCTGTGTTCTGTTATACTTACCGGTGTATATGAGTGTAGTCTGTGTTCTGTTGTACTTACCGGCGTCTATGAGTGTAGTCTGTGCCCTGTTGTACTTACCGGTGTATATGAGTGTAGTCTGTGTTCTGTTGTACTTACCGGTGTATATGAGTGTAGTCTGTGTTCTGTTGTACTTACCGGCGTCTATGAGTGTAGTCTGTGCCCTGTTGTACTTACCGGTGTATATGATTGTCGTCTGTGCTCTGTTGTATACGTTACAGTGCGGTTTGCCCCATCGAACAAACACCGTCTTCCTTCTACTCGATTTCCTTCTCTTTGGCGGGCTATTAGGGTTTTTCGTCGGGGTCCCTGTGGTAGGGCGTCTTCTTTTGTCACCTTTAAAAAAATTAAATTGATTTTGACATCTGGGTCGCAGCGACTATATCCGGGACCTTGTTTATACGCATGCGCGAGCATATTTTCGCAATGTCCCCCCCCGTTTGTGCCTAGTGCACACTAGCGACATATCGACATAACAAAAAAAACATGTTTTTTTTTATGTCATTATATCCATGTTGTTATGTCGGGCTAAACATAGTGCGCGCGCCCATGTCGTTATGTAGTTATGTTGCTAGTGTGCACTAGGCGTTAACAAACATTGAGAAGTTAGAGCGTCTCTGAAAGCCGCCATTTTGTCATCCAAGTTAAATACCAAGTGTGAAAAAGCCTTGGTCAAATCTTTATCTCACTAATCTTGAAAAGCCCTTAGATCCAGGCCTCCAAGAGATTGACCGAGCGGGTTTGAAGGTCACCCAAATTTTGATATGAGTCTCCTGCTAACAAGGGTATCGATTTCGCTAATCGATTTGATTCAATTATGATTCAATGCGCTCTAATATGCACAGCGAGATGTTTGATTTACAAACAGGCCCTCGTAATTCGATTGCTTTTATTAATTTTGTAAGTATCACGTATAGAAAAAGTCACCCAAATATTGATATGGGATTACCCATGAGCCAATGCGGGTACGACACATGGATTCTTCACTGCATCCCTATTTGAAATAGGTGTAATGTTTCGCCGTAGAGAAAATGTACGATTTCAGGTGCGCTGGCCTCGTATTCACGTCTCAGGAACTAACAGATCCTCTCCCCCCCCCCTCCGTCTTACCTTGGTTATCCTTTCGCCTCGTTTTCGAAGCACACGCTCCGCTGACGTCACCATCTGCACAGCGAACACTGCAACCAACAGGTCAGCGGTGAGTTTGAATTCATGTAACAGCCGTTCTGGCCTTCAGTTTAGCAAACGTTTATTTGAATTTTGTAAATATTATTTAAGGTATAAACCTGCGTATGTAAGATCATTATTTAAGAAAAAATAACAGGCATGCAAGTTCACAAAGCAGGCGAGGAGTTGGCAATGTGCAACTCCGTTCCCAGTGCATTCTGGGTAACTTCAAAAACATCATCCTGAAATTACCCAAAAGGCCCTGAGCACTGTTGGTTGAAAAGACGAGGTTACTTTGTAGGCGAGGTCACTTAGTAGGCGAGGTTACTAAGTAGGTATGGTCACTAGGGGACTATTTTTAGGTCACATCACTATGAAGGCGAGGTTACTATGTAGGCCCATCAATATGAAGGCGAGGTTACTATGTAGGCCCATCAATATGAAGGCGAGGTTACTATGTAGGCGAGGACGCGAGGTCATTAAGTTGCGAGATCACTATGAATGCGAGGTCACTAAGTTGCGAGATCACTATGAATGCGAGGTCACTAAGTTGGCGAGGTCATTAAGTTGCGAGATCTCTATGAATGCGAGGTCACTAAGTTGGCGAGATGACTTTGTAGGCGTGGTCACTATATATGTGAGATTAGTATGTAGGCGAGGTCTCTAAGTAGGCGATGCCACCTGTTCAGCGAGATGATAAGTAGACGAGGTGACTTACAAGGCGAGGTAAAAAAGAAGGAACCGAATAAGTGGGTGAGTCACATTTCCGGTACAAAAATAAAATAATTCAAGGCTGCTGATGCCCTCTTAAGGACTTTGGTCATACATTTGACGGTGGTGTTTAGAGGGTGGTGAAGGGGTGATACGGGAGCCGGGATTCCTCTTATTTTGGGCCGGTAAAACGGGGTCAGGGTTACGGGGAACGGGATTTCTCTACCGGGAACGAGAGTCAACATGATTCAACGGGAACGGGATTTTTCAAATCTCTTCTTGTTCGTGCTAAAAAGTTGTCTATTAATTTTTGCATTTTTAAAGCTTTTTAATAGCATTAAACTTCAAACCTTGTGCTCAGCGGACTTTACTTCCTAAGACTTCTAGCCCTTCGAAATGTAGGCAACCCCCCCCCCCCCCTTCCCCCAGTATAGCCAACGAGATTTTGCGAGAATAACGGCCGGGAAACGAGATTTGGACCCCCTTCAGGAACCTGTATTTAAAATGTAATTTTGATGGCTTCATCCCAGCCGCAATAAAAATAGTACATACTATATATTTACCCCTCATTATTTTCTTAATTTAGGATAATGTAAAAAAAAAAGAGGGAGGGAAAAGTGCGGAACATGTGTAAAAATATTCGGTTATTACTGTTTGGAGCCATAATAGATTTGTTTTCCCTCGAGGCGAAATTGATTTTATATCAAACCTACGATGCCGCAAGATTGATTTTGTATCTAAAATCCACCGCGTCATGCGAAGCTAGAGCCCGGAAGAGACTTCTCTTATTCGATACGAATGCGGTTACTGAAAAGCAAGTAATTATACACAGGGAAATTGCTCCTATTCCAAGAAAAGTACTCTAACGGTTAAGCAATAATGTATTCTTAATGAGTATCTACATTTCTGGAAATAACAACAACGTCGGGTTCAAAGAGCTACACTTTTAAGCTATGAATCATTCTCAAGAATAAGCAAAAACAAACCAGTTGTAGTGATATTTGGTATCGCGCAATTGCTCAAACGAAATGTAACAGTTTGTTGCCATGTCAAATTAGTTTACACCTCTGATGATTGATAAACAGAGACATTTGCTAATGAATGCGGAATAGAAAACCACAGGGTGTCTTGTAAAAATCCACCAGCCGAGCTATGAGCAAGACTCTTTTTAAGATGAATAAATGAATTAGTTCGCGGCACTGTCAGTTCGTGCTCGCCGATTTGAGGAATGGGAGATTAAAGTCATCCATGATGTGATCATTTTCACACCCTTTTAAGAAAGTGGCCACAGTTTTTCGCCATCACCTTAGATGAGCGGTAGCCACTCAATAGCAAACAAAAACAGTGTGAGGGGCAGAGTTTTCCCACATTGTCTAATCTACTGTAAATAAAGAAACGGATAAAGCAATAAAGCTTACAATACGTACATTAGCTGTTTGTTTAGTGGGAAGGAAGGTGTTAAAAATGCTGCGATGAGGACCACTCTCTTTAGCTGGTGGAATTTGAAAACGCTTCATTGAAACTGGATACAGACATGTCTGGGATGATCTCTTCGTAATTCAGAATCATTGTTTTTTTTATTATTTTATGTTATCCCTGCGCAGATGTTTATGAAAATTTCAAACAAATATGAAATATTGTTTCTGACTGAATTTCATCAATGGTATTACCTTTTTAGCAAAGGTTTACAACCTTATATCACTAAAAATGAGTTTAGGAGAAAACCGTTCTTGGCGGGTTGGGTCTTATGTCGCGCCACTTGTTGGCTGACCCATACTTGTGCCAAACAAAATATCACGACCTTCATAACGAATGTCTTTTAAGGTCAACAAGACAGCCCTTTTAAAAGCACATTCTTACCTTAATTCTAACTGCGAGACTTTAGTCTTTAAGGCCGCGACTAAACCTTGCAGTCTTTGATACTCGACCTCCGTTTTTCTCAGAGACGTGTTGAGTTTACTATGAAGCGCCGCAAAAACTACTATGATCACAATCAGAGTAAAAACCCCGGCAATCCGTAACATCCAGGGGTTTTTGACTCGAATACACGTCGCTTGCGCACCATCGGGGTTCATGCCATTCCCGCGCTGACAGGAACCACGGATTGGAACTTTAGGGATCGGGGTTATGTTATGAAACTTGTGATCCAACAGTGGTTTGTTGTTGGCGGAATTCTGGCAATTCACGACAGCTTGATTCTTGGCCGACATGTTCCAAGTCTCATAATTCAACGCGCTCCCCACAACCCAAGCCAGGGAAAAAACTCGTCATGTTCAATGGGAATATTTCCAAGAGGCTCGAAATTTCTGCGAGAGTAGAGACAGACGTCGTTGTGCAGTAAAAGCCTATCAGTAAATCAGAGCGTTCGCACTTTTGGTCCAATTAGTCCGTTGTATAAGGATTTAACTCGCACCTGTCAAGGGGTATCAGCTAGCACTTGAGCCCGCGAATAGCATGACCAGTAAGCCGCCAATAAATATTTCGCACCAAGTGATTACAAAGAATTGCACAATGTACTCGATGCTACTCCTACACACAACTGTAATTATCCATACATCACGTTACTTTCACCAAGCCACACAAATGGCTTCTACACACAAATGGCTTCCCTAGAACACTTTACTGGCTTCCCTGAAACGAAATCCACCCCTCTCGCCAATTGGGCGCACAATTCTAATAATAAACGAGAAAATTTTGTCAGAACGGCGTTAAACACTTCAGATCGCCGCGCGGGCCACATTTATCTTTCTGGTGGTCACTTTAAAGCGTTTACTTTTTCGGCAGTGAAATGGTTTTTGAACGGCTGGAGGGCTTCAAAAGATTATAGAGTTATTTCCGATTACTTAACTTGAAATCCGTTTTCAAAACAAGGAGTACTAAACGAAAGCTCGCAGGCGAAAATGAACTTTAAAGGACCGACAAACTCAAAATACTCAAAGCCAGCCTTCAATATTTTAACGCGGACAAAAGCAATATAGATAAAATACATGACGATCATCGTACAAATGATTTCGAGTTGACATAATCAGAACATGCCTCGAGCAAAATGAATTAAAAATCATTTTGTGAAATTTGGTCGCATTTTGGAAATCTCCCGAAGTGTTTAGCATGCCTGTCTACTGTTCTTGGACTGGAATCCATTTAAGTGTATCCCTATCTGTCTATCACTGTCATCGGCCAATCGTGTTACCTCACCTGTTATATCGCACGAATTGATATAGAGGAGCTTTTCTGGAATTGTTTACATCATTAAAAAAAAAAAGGTAAATGTTTTGGGGAAAGGGGTGAAATAAGTCATGCCATGCGAGATGTGAAAATGAAAATGATAACATTGATAATTATATGTAATGTTTCCAAAAAATAGTCTTAATGCAGAAAAAAATGTTACTGAGTGATACGTTTGTAGCTGTAACCATCCAGAGTAATGTTATTATTGAATGTTTGGTGATACTTTTTTCCAGTTTATACTTTTTCTTTCCTCTCAAACATTGGGTTAAAATGACTTTTTCATACCGATTTCCAAAGTTTTTTAAAACCCTTTTAGATAATACTTACGTTATATACATTGTGTTTTCAGTAAATTATTTTCTACTAAAATGTTATCTTACAAGTAATCTTTAGCTGAATGCTATTGAGGTTGAAGTATATTTAAGTACATCAATGATATTAGAAACATTAAAACAAGTAGAACAAAACCTCTTTCACGCCTCTTAATAAGACCATCAAAATTACCATAAAGCCGGTTTAAAACTAGTCGTGACAGCCTGCCTCCTTTAGACAAATGAAACAAGCTCGCCGAGTAGAGACTCGTTCCTAAACATGTATGCAATCTGTTATATAAACAATAACTAGAAGACAAGTCTTTCTCCATATACGTTTTCCTTATCCTTTATACGGCAAATGCAAAAACATGATCTAAGTTTTTCCTTTCAATGTTAAAGAAAGTTATTTGAGCTTGAGAGCTCTCGAAATTATTAAAATGCAAACAACTAAAACATAATAACTCTTTTGTATTGCTTATTTTTGCTTATTGTAGTGTTGAATAAAAACATATTCCGCCAGGAACGCCCACTCTACATCCTATCATAAGACAAACAAGTTCAACTTCTTTTATACTTTGTACAGTTGTAAGCAATGCGTTTACCATAGACGTGAATGAGAGCGCATGTAAGATAGGATAGATGCGATGCAGAAGTCACATCTTATCAAGATTTCACTGCTGTGTGATCGATATTGAGACAAATTAGTTCGAGGTCTGCAAAGCGTCCCCGCGGGCAAGAGGGAAGTCAAGATAAGACAGAGTGAAATGAAAAACGTGACGTCATCTATGATATTTTTCAGTGACACGTGCTATGCTCATGTTAATCTTATGATTGTACACAAATATTATTACATACATCGAACCTGTTATGAGCAGCGATCATACTGGAACGGATTTCCTTTAGGCCAAATATATTTAAATCCTCAATGCCGAAACCAAAGCGTGTTTTTGTCACTCGAGGAAACCAATAACGTCTAGGTGTGGCTCTCGCCACAAAAAAGTTGTACAAAAATATGAGATAGGTACGGTACGCTGTCGTCCGTGCGACGAGTAGCATTTTCAATTTTCAAGTCAAAGCATGGTTTTATGGAAAAGAAAGGCTTCGACGCAATTTTCATTTGAATTTTACGCACCTTCTGTTACATTCCCATTTTTAATGTCTATATTTGAGTGCATAATAATTTCTAGCCACTGCCAGCTCTCATCATATTATTCCCGCCCACTAAAGGCGTGAGGTTACGCGTGGACGAGGTTTTTTCGATCCTCGTTTCTCGAGTCCGTACCCCTCCGAGACGTTAAAGAAGGCCAATCACGCCGCCATTTTATGCTCAGCTCAATGGCACACAAAGCATCCATTTCCATCGGCTAATTCAAGCAAGTAACCAAGATATTTACAATCAAATATCGTCAATAACTTATCAGGCTTTATTCGTAGATTATTATTTGAAGTTTTCTAAGTTGGTGACCGACATTCTTTAAAACTACGAGAAATGTGAAAGTTGATATAAAAAGACAAGTTAATAGGATTTGGAGATGAATAGTAGCGATGTAAATCTCGCTGAAAAGGAGGCAGAACTTTGCCCAATAAACACCACAAACTACGTAAGCTTTGATAGGGTTATAGTATCCTTAGTTTTATTTGCATCAATTTCTGACCATAATGTTTCGATAATTACATTGTTAATGGTTTATTTGGGAGAGCGGATGCATTTTGCTTTCATCTCTTTTATATCTCTTTCACGTAATTTGACAACAGTTTTGCATTTGGTTAATTAAAATAAGATAACATCGATCTAATCGATCTTCACGTTCGAGGCCGCGCAAAAGGCCTGGGGTCGATGACGCAGTTCGAGGGTGTTAATATTTTCTTCGCATAAATAATTTATCTTATGTTTGCATATTTAGATGATAGGAAAACTAGTATCTGGAACACGTAATTTTGCTCAAAAACCTAAAAAAAATTATATGTAAAATTAATTCAAATAATAAGCACAGGGAGCCCAAAATAGTAATTTTCTAGACTTCTTTTTTTTCATTTTCCATCAGACAATCGTGCGCTACGTTTTCAAACTCCATTAAAATGTGCATTACATGAAAACCTCAAATCTCTTCTTTCTCTTTATGGGGATTTAAAGATTTAAAGGTTGTGTGATTTTAAAAGGCCCCTAATGTAGGCACTAAGAAAGCTTGAGATAACGGGACGAAAATTGATAAGGCGCTAAGCCTGTTAACGTACACTAAAGCCGTCGATAAGAAATAATACACGAGAGAAGAGGATTAGAGAATGCATTTATAGCGACGGGTACTTCGTGGCAAGTAGAAATCTTATCATTTGTCTGGTGAGGACACGAATGTCACGGGAAACTTTTGTATGGAAATGATGCAATAAAATAAAAACGAATAGATGTAGTTACTAAAAGTCGTAACCAGAAATTTTGGACGAGAACCATTTAGTAAACGACATTGTTTTCTGCTCACCGTTATTTTCGCACACTGTCTATTTTTCTCGCCTTTTTTCGGGTTTCGCTTTTACGCGATTTAAAGATCTTCGCTGAATGTCGGGAGGAGTTAATTTAGCAGGTTTCTTCATTTTCTTTCGCGCAATACAATCGAACTTAACCACCCCTTTGATATTGCTTGCCATTGCAAAAACAATGGTTTATTTGCAAGGAAGCTTCAAAATAATAATCTACGAATGAAGTCTGATACGTTATTGACTATATTTGATGGAAAAAATATTGGTTACTCGCTTGAATTAAACGATGGAAATGGATGCTTTGTGTGACCTCGGCATTGAACGGGAGCGTAAAATGGCGGCGTGATTGGCCTACTTTAAGATTGGAGCCTCTACTACAACAGTAACGGTACAACAGCCCCCCCCCCCCCCCACCCTCAGCCGCTGTATTATTTTTCTTGTAAATTGATTGACCAATAGGCATATGTCATCTCATTGGCTGACACTGTGATTTAAAGATTCTTTACAGCATTTCATATTCCCGTTCATTTCTATCGGCATTTCTAGATGCGTTCAGTGTGTTCTGCGTCCCAGATGCAGTTTTAGACAAAATTATAAAAAAAAACGTGCACTAATGAATCAACCTAATAAAGGACAGATCGTCTCTGGCGATTTTTATCTTCAAAAACACGGTTGCGCCCGAGGGGTACACGATATGACATCCGCTCTAGTGTCTGCAAAGATAGCAAACCTCCATGTAACTGTCACGTTATTGCTACAAATAGTTGCATTCTAAGGCCCTTAGACGAGAAAGAATCTTAGCGCGGAGAGTTCCGTGTGTTCGATAACCCCAAAACAACCGATAATCACAAAAACTTGCAGTTCTATCTGATAGGCCGAAAGCAATAACATGTTCTTCTTGTTATCTGGATGAGAAACATGTCGACAATACTTGACTCACACAGAGAAAGAACGTGCCTTTCAATTGCACGCACTAAAAACCCATCAGCAAACGCAGGAGACGAACCCGTAACAATAAACTTGTAGTTTTTAGAGCGAGTTTTAATGCGTTTCGTCGCCACGCACATTTTAGTTTGGCAACTAACTGTGTAGTGACTGTCATGTTGCCCTTGCAATCTGCTAAACGTTTCATTTAAAGACAATTGTCTTAACTGAATTTATCTTAAGAGGGCTTAGACCACCACTACTTTGATCACAATGCTGAAGCAAGGACAATAAGCGTACGCGCTAATTATTTGCGCAATGCCGATGGAATTCTTTGATTGCTAGATAAACGGCAAGCTGGTCTACAATCTTTTCAACACATGTCGGCCATAATTGACTACGGATACTTTCAGAGAAACAGACCGCTCTAAAACCCCCCTCCTGTATCGGTGCTAACTTAACACTTCCTATTTTACCTTTCGAAATTTCCGATTCGAAAGTGAATGGGGCAAAAAGAAATATTTTGGCGCCAAAAGAAAATCTAAATCGTATTTGCAGGAAGCTCGAGTCAGCTTTACGTAAAATAAAATTTTAGCTGCTAATGACACGTAAATCAACATCCCTAAACAAATAAAAACACCAATAGAAAGTGGTTAGAATACATATTCTCTGACCTTTGCTTAGCGAAAAGATCATACGCCAACCAACTCCGTCGGTAGATTCTTGTGTTTTACAACATGGAAAACCGCAGTCTTGTGAAAGGCCAATTAATTGGTAGCGATAATTAGGTTTAAGGTATGAGAAGGAGAAAGAAAACGAGACGGACTTTTAGAGTTAATTTGTAAGCCACGTTTGAGCAGATACGTGAGTGGAAAAGACATATAAATGTACACTTACCGTGCCTCCAAATATTTCACTTTTCTCCTCAAATACCGAATATCGTTATGTAAACTCCGTACCGCTTGCCTCCGAGCTCGGCCATGCTGTACTATCAACTCTGTTCTCTGCTTTTCCAAACGTAATTTTACGACGGTCTCCCGTACTTTCCCAAGATCATTTTCAACCCTGTCTAAACGGCTTGTCGCCTGCCGTAGTTGGACAAGTACATCGTCACTCGTGTGATTTCTGTTCAAGACCAGCAAAATTTGACACACAAGACAAAACACGGCAGTCATGGAGAGTAATGTCCGGCTCAGCTCTCCCGGAGTGCTAGGATACTTGGTTCTGAAACCCTCTGCATAAACCTTTAGTGTCTGCCACTTCATCTTAGTGGAACAGAAATGCGTTCACACAACTCTCCGTACTGTCGGTAGAGGCCAATGCGTAATTGTTAGATACACGCAAAATATCTCCGTCCGTTTGAGCTGTGGGCATAGTTTTGGAAATCTCATTCACTCGGCTTCCGTCTCTTCGATTCACGTTGTCCGAATCGCGTTAACGTTTATTACATTCTAATGCTAAGGTTTCCGATCTTGAAGAAACCCACGGGGTCGTTGAACTATAGGGAGGTATTTGTAATTCGATAAGGGTGAGATAAGTGTTTAAACTAAACAACCTATAAACTGCTCAAGCGACTAGGACGTTCTGTCATCGACGAAAGAACCGGTGCTTTCGGTAATAAACTACACGAAAAACACTAGCAGTAGAAACAAAGAAATACAGATTAAAACCCACGTGGTGGACTCTCTATAACCGGCAGGAGATATTTATATTAGAAAATCAATTCCCGAGGGTTGCTTTTTGTTTGTTGTTATTTGGTTTACGGATCATCCAATAAACTAGGAATAATTTTTCACGACGGGAGACCGCGATAAGCCAGGTATGTTTGTAAAGCCGGCCCTGCGCCCCCGGGTAAAGTCACGGGTGCTTAGTGTGTGGCTAAGAAAGGGTCAAGTTTTTGTGGACAAGATTTAATAATTTGTACATTGTGTTTGAGATTTTTATCAAAGATTGTTATTAAACCCTCGGTGATGTAAACAAGGCTAGAGGCGTACCAGATGGATGAGACGCGCACGGGGGACTAATGGAATGCGTCTCGTGCGTGCTTGTTACTAACGATAATCGAGTTGAAGTTTTTCTAGGAGTGCTCGATCCTCTCGTACCGTTTAACTGTTAAACCTCCTATTCTAACAACGTTTTGAAGTAACAAAAGTATCTATTTTATTTCGCGAAATAACGTTTACGAATTCATCAGATGAATGTTCTAAACAATCTCCCTTTTCCAGGGCTCGTAAAAAAATTGTCAAGAGCGTCAACAAGATAAGATGAGGTGGACAGGCGGGCGGGAGGGTGTGGCGACATGGAATGTTTACCTGGTTACGATGCGTATGAAATCATGACCGAAACAACTCTGTCAATAGCCGTCCAGATACCAAGTGGGAGAAAGCATCTATTTCCATCGGCTTAATTATTGGGGAAACTTTTGCGATGTCTTCGATTGCATTTCGTAAATGAGGAACAAGCATTGTTTCTAAATGACTGTTATCGCTTCTACTTATATAATTTCCGTTTCCCAATAGTGAATGAAGGCAACAATAGTTGTGGATGACAAGGGCTCTTTAATGTCCTGTCGGACAATTCCCAGTTAACAGGATGTGTGGAGGTGGTATCTGTACCTCTATTCTATTTGTCGACTCTCGCTGCTTCACGAGTGCGTGGCGAGGTGCTATCGATTAGGGGATGTGTGCGAGTGACTGTACCTCTCAGACTATTCTCGCTGGTTCTCGAGTGCGTGGCGAGGTGGTATCGACTAGGGGATGTGTGCGAGTGACTGTACCTCTCAGACTATTCTCGCTGTTTCTCGAGTGCGTGGCGAGAAGCTATCGATTAGGGGATGTGTGGAGTGACTGTACCTCTGTCTATTCTAGCTGGTTCTCGAATGCATGGCGAGAAGCTATCGATTACATTGTGGAAGGAAGCGCCACAAACATGGTGACCGACGGGTGTTATCAAGTCAAACACCTTATCATCTCAAGGGTGTGGTGACATGGGAGTGAAAATCTTGACAAGATGGGCGTGGCCAGATGGGGCGTCACAAGGCGGACCCACAGCAGGGTGACCAACTGATTTTATCATTAAATCAATCGACCACACAAACTAGTGGAACATGGGGCGTGACAGACAAGAAAAGATAGGCGTTACCACACGAGACCACATGGTGACCATATGATGTTATCAACACCTCAACCAAACACACAAGCTAGTGGGGAAACCAGAGCGTACCAAAGGGTGACCAACTGATGTTAGATGAAGTCAATCAACTACAAGTGGTTAGACAAGGCGTGACAGATGTGGCGTGACACGTGGCCGCGATCCATCAGATGACACTATACCAGGTAATACCAGAGTCCGGTGTACCAAAGTCCATGCGGTCCCGAGTAAGTGCGAATGGAAGTCTCATTCCACGAAGTTTCCTGCTTTTCGATTGACAGAAAACCGCGAACACAATTTTAGTGACCAGAAACGCTTTAGTGGGGGATGGATAGGTTTTCGGATCGGCAGATCCGTCCGAAAATGCAGGCAAGCGGATTACGGAATTAAAAAAAAAAGAACGCATTGTCAGATTCTTAAAACCTACCGGATCACGGATCTATTGGAAAATTAACGTCGGATTTCGGATTCTGATAATCGTGAATGTGGATTTTGCCGATTCTTGACGTTCTTATATGATTTTATTGTTTTCTTCTAAAATGCGTTGCGATTTGGGTTGAAGCAAAACTTTGTGCAGATCGGCGGATTTGCCAAAAAAAAAAAAAATAGCGGATCGGCGGATTCAGAGATCCCTATTCACCTCTCCCAATTAGTAGAACAAGACATTGGCACTTCCCATTGCATAGAGAAGAGCGGGGAAGCCAAAAGCTGTATTAGAACGTTAGCGTGAAAAAAACCGCACGCAACCCTTTTAGATGACTAGATTAGTGCCCCACCCGAAGCATTCAAAGAACCAGGCAAGCTTTGATCATCTCTTGTTGCACATTACAGCGCGATCGTTCGTTCTAGAAACTGCTCGATCCACGTGCTCTCTGCTATCAGTTTCGCGATACGTGTTTCAGGACAAAAGGCGACACATCCAGTCAAGCGTATCATTGAGAGATTATTTACAAATTAACCATAAGCAGAGGTCAGATGGTGAACTGCTAAGGACTCTGCTGGTTTATAATCAAAACCCTTCCTTGTTCAAATCCAATCGCATTCTTATCATGCCATTCGAGATTTGCTCTATCCCCTCTAGGGGACGGACCATTAAAAAAGAGAAGGGGGGAGGGGTAAGGAACAAATAAAAGAAGCATACACGATAAAGCCTGGGAAAATTATTTTCTAAACATACATCTCTCTGATTTTTCAAAAAGTAAGCCGATTTATAAAGAACGTGTTCATCCAGATCTTGCAAATTCTAAGGAAAGAAAACGAGACTGACTGCTTTTACTCCTGAATGGTAAAACGGAAACAGGAATTATAATACGAACTTGTCACGGGGAAATATTTACGCTTAATACTTCGCAGTATTATTAAAGCTGATAATATCATTTTGACTTAGATTCATTATATCTGTACGGTCGCCGTTGACAAATATCTTGGCAAATCGCTGTCATTTCACAATCCTTCACCCCTCCTAACCCAACAACAGGATCGAAATGCCGTCGCTTTTTGCAACAACCCTGTCCTTTGTGGTCCTCAAACTCGAATTGTTCGCAATCTACATATACAGGTATTACTTTAATTTTAGTATGGTGCGACCTTGATAAAAAAAAAAGGCGGTAAGAAAAACCTACTCGAGGGGGGGGGGGGCAAAACCTGAATTTCCGATTAAGAGTCCCCCGTTAGTTTAAAAATAAAAAAGCGGCCCATCTCTCTTACTTTTACTCTTCTCCTTCTCTTTTGCTCGAAATGAAATTCAGTCTCTGATTTCTAGCTCCAAAATTACCTGAGAAATCAACTAGTTCCGAAGATAGACTCAAACGAGCAAACATAGTCGGGTTTCGTGGGAAAAAAGGCAAAAAGAATTGCTGCAAAAAAAAAAAGGAACAACCAGAATGGCTCTGCGCAGAGCACTTCTTCATCGACATTTTCCCAGAATACATTGCTTGCCGTTGTACGCGCGCCGCCGGTGTTTATCAGCGGAGTTCTCCACATCAACACACCGCAGTAGCGCTGTAAATGTGTTTTAGCCACGTTATTGATGGTGAAACTGTCTTATTTTGCCGTGATCAGTGGCCTGATTGCCCTCTATCTACACCTCGCTTGTTTCTCTAGTGCCTCTGGTCGTTTCATGCCGGGGGGGAAGCGATTTGGCCAACTAAAAGCTACTGTATCGACAAGCCGATCTCCTCCGTGTCAGCAATCACGCACCCCAAGGTAATTTCCACAGATTTTTTTATAACTACTAGATACTTAACCCTTGCAATCGCTGTGCTGTACATTTTTGGTTAGCTCTGCTGTAATTCATAGTATGCACAGAAGCCTAAGATCAGGGATTGTTAGCCGCTGACGTCCATTTTGATGCGCGGAACTGCCTAAAGCACCTGCCACAATAAGTCAGTTACTCTCTTCACACACCTAACTAAACCTACCTCTTTTGAATACCATCAATAAGCCGACACAGTGCTTGAATACAGTTAAGATATCCTTTTTTTGTGTGCTCGTAGTACGGTATATTGTTTGTGGGTTGCGAGTCATTGTCAAGAAGGCCGAGTCTAACATCCCTAACACCTGCCCCTTTACGACACAACAAATCCACTTAGCGCATTCTAGTTGATCTTTCCAGATTGACTTTAATGATTTCTCCTCTGCCTTTTTCAGGAACGGTTCTCCTAGTATCGGGACTGTGAGGCAGACGATATCATCTCTTCTCACGATTCCCCAGCTTTATCACATACCTATTCCACGAGTTCCTATCTTCAACGCTATGGGTTTCGAAATTCTTTTTTTCGCTTATCTGGTTTCCGCGCTTGGTCTACAATACCTCAATATATACAAACTGGTTGGTCTAATATATTTATTTATATTTGTATACCTTTGCCATAACTTCTTTTGGTGTACTACGCTATTGAGACGACCATTGTTTGTTTTTGGTGAGAGTGTTGAAAATGTTCAGAATAGACGCGAGCATATTTTCATTTCACTTGACAGCGTCTGCAGATTTTTTTTTCCATTCAATAGCATTGTCATCTTTGTCCCATTTATTCATTTAACTTAAGCAATTATTGTAAACATAATCAAAATCTTGATATAAGTTTTTTCAACCTTTTCTAAGATAATAGCATTATATTTTGGACCTGGTTAACATGGTTATCATTTTAATGTCATTCATGTAAATAATACTTTTCTAATTTTATGATGTTTAGACAAGCAAAAAGAAATAATATGACATTACTAAACATGATATATTAGCTATGATTTATCAGTATTTTTTTTGTAGTTGCCAGCAAAACTCAATTTCTTGGAAATTCTAACCTCCCCCTGTGATATTTGTTTTCTTTCAAGTTATTTCCAAATATGTTTTCATTACAACAACTTTAACCTCCTTGGAAAAAAATGTATGTTAAGATACACTTAGATAATACATTATCATAAAGTGATGAATATGTTGTTCTTGAAACATTGAACAGTTTATAAATATCTTTGTACATTTTCCATTGAGGACAAGTACCTTCTGTAATGCATTTGTGATTTAAACTTGCAATAAACTCACAATAACTGATTTTCCATGGAGGTTTTAGTTATTTGTAGTCAAATGTTTACTTCAGTACTTAAATAATCATAGTAGATTTTTTCTATGGAGGGTTGCACATTTAAAAAATCCATCAAAGCATGTTTTGAGTATTGTGGTTCCCCAAGCACCTTCTCTTGGAGAATTAAAATGGTTGAAAACAATTAAATGCTGGCTGTGTTATGACTTCATGGACACTTTACTTGATTTTGTGCTATATTTGACCAGATCAATTCCTAGCCAACTAGCAGACTGATATATAAGAAAACACTGTTTTTTATACAATAAATTCATGATTATCCAATGTCATGCCAGAATTCTGATGTTTGTTTTAGCCTATGTAAATGAAACAAGAAGTTTCCTGTTTGTTACAATTTCCATATAGATATAATGCAACCTGTCTAATAGGGTCATTGTTGTCTGTAGAATTCTCCTATGGGTTTTGTTTAGTGGAACCTGTGTAATGACCATGCCTTTTTTCCATTTGGTAGAATTTCCATGTGGTTGATGTCCACTTGGTCACATTCATCTTGATATTCTTGTCCAGAAGACTCATATGGAACATTTTAAAGCAGGTAGAAGAAGGAACTGAATTTGTTATAAAGGTGTCTGCATACATTTCAACTTCTGCAGCTAGAAAACATTAAGATTTACTTTTGTTGGTTCAGCATTTTTCCACCAGTATAGGAATGATTATGTGGAAAGGTGGTGACATTTTAGTAAAATTATGGTCAGGCACAAAACAAGGATTTCCTGGAGGGGAAGGGGAAGTCATAGATATCATAGTAAAATAGTTGCACTAACAATTTACATTGGGTGTCAAACTTGTGCGCACTAAATTGCAACAGCAAAAAGCAACTTATCCAAAGCAATTACAAATTAGCCACAAAGTTTCTTTGTCAAGTGCTTATTTTCATTGAGAGATTTCAACTTGTAGTAGTTCTCCGGCATAATGTGCACAGCCATTTCTGTGTTTATTTTGGCTTGGATTTGCTATTCAAAAAGTCACATGACCTATTTTTCATTAAGAAATGACACAGTACATGCAACAGCTTGTACTCATTAACCCACATGTCTGAGGGTAGTTCTAACTTAGAATTGGGCTTTGCTTGAGTATTCTTGTGGGCTAGGATCTTGCTTCATATGCCAAATGCATCTCAGTTGACAACCTAAATAGGTAATGATTTTGTACAGAAAGGCTATACCATCTGCCCTGAAAGTGGGCCAGTCTGCCACCCTTCAGCTTACCCTCTCAGGTTCCAAGAGGAGAATTAATTTGTCTGGTTTTTCTAAATGGCAAGGAAGTTAAATGATTTAATTGTTGATTGGTTAGTAACTGTTTATGAGGAAAGTTTACAACAAAACTTACTGTCTAATATTTATTTCTCCATTTTTCAGACACTGGCATCAGAAATCCTTTTCACTGTCAAGTACTTCCTGGGTCTGATTTTTAAGGCTGTTATTTTTCTTGTGGTGATCTGCACTCTCACATGGTTGCTATGGAAACTTTTTCAACATAACAGCATTCAAAATTGTCTGTTCCTACTATATCCGTGAGTACTATTCAACTTGATTAAAAGCACAGACATCCTTTTGATTTCTGCACTCTCACATGGTTGCTATGGAAACTTTTTCAACATAACAGCATTCAAAATTGTCTGTTCCTACTATATCCGTGAGTACTATTCAACTTGATTAAAAGCACAGACATCCTTTTGATTGGGTTCTCAAAAAAGGAAGAAACAGGCATTAGTAGTGGATTTGAAGAAAATGAGATATTTTTTGCATTCATGTTTAAAACTATTTAGAAAGTATGTGAAAAACCGATTTGAACAGAGGTACATTTGAGAGAGGATTCATTAGAACTTCAAGCAGTCCATTGCCTAAAATCATGTACCAAAATAATTTTCATAGTTTTTAGGGTATAGCTTTGGATATATGTAGTAAGTAAGTTCATGAATTGTTTGCACTGCCATGGAAAACATGGATGACCATATTTTCAGATTAATTACTCTCCATTTGAACCTCTATAAAGTGACCACTTCACATAATTCAAAGGGTGGCAACTTTAAATATCCATTTCCCATTCTTGCAGTATTGTCATGTACCTGTGTGCATTTGGCTTCACACTGGATCCGCAAGGCAACAAAGTGATGTTCAAGATAAGCCCGCATGTTGAGATTTCCCAGATCCATCTTATCCCTACCAGAACAATGGAAAAGAAAGCCTTTCAAAATGGAGATGCAAGACAAGAACTGATAGGAAAACCTAACTGTACACTTCCACCAGATGCAGTTCGATATGAGGCAGAGTGCCTGAGAACAGATTTTAATTCCAGAATTAAGCAAGTTTTGTTCCAGTCTTTGCTCTGTGCTTACTTTGTTGGTTTTTTACCCATGAGATTTTCAGAGGTAAGATCATATCTCCACAATTTCTTACATTGGCCTGCTGCATTGCATACATTGATTGTTATTATTATTATTACCTAAGGATGATACCTTCTAACCTCAAGATGACAACTTATACTTTGAATTTTGATTGATTGACCTGATGCAATTTGGCCTGGATTGGAGGGGGCTATTAGCCAGGGGTAGAGGGATATCTCTGTTTTCCCTTTATAAAGATGGAATTTGGAAATTAAGGGGATAATAAGTTGAACAGTGTTTTAGCTCTTAAAGGCTGCTTGTAGCCCCTACCTTGGGGTACATCAATACAAATAAGAGAACAATATGTCTGTATTCCATGTACTCCCCAACTCACCACAGGCCATCTGCTTGTCCAACCACAGTCGGAGGATCACTTTCTGTGGTTTTCCCTCCGTGGCGAACAGAGATATCTGTATATACAAACCGATGGTGTTTGATGACCTAGGAGTCAATTCCCCCTTTCAACTCCTCCTCAGTCACTCTCCATATAATTGTGACACAGGTAACCTGTCTTTCTCTTATTTCATTTAAAATGAGTTGCCTATGGGGGAGATCCTCAGATCCTCTGAAATGTGCAGTATTTTCTACTTTTAGATTTGATCCCCCCTTTAAAAATATATCCACTGTACAACATCACTGTTGTTTATCTGTTAAATCTTGACTTAAAGCATCTCAATTTTGTTTCCATAGCAACACCATGTGTATTATGATCTGTGGTGGGCATGTCAGCAGATACTATTCATATGGCTAAGTTCCCTATTGGTGTTAATGATGTACATGTTACCATTGACATACTGTGATGCATTACACAAGTGCGCGGTTCATCTTGGTGGGTGGGAGCGGTATACCTGTGGACACAGGGAGACACCTCATGTGTAAGTCAAGAAAATAGATGTTTAGTTCCTATGGTTAGTAGATCTCAGAGTTCTACATTTCTTATTTATCTGACCTTTTATTCCTCTCCTCCACCATTCTATAGAAAATTAAATTTAGCAAGACAAATAAAGAAAATATTCAGCTCGGAGCCATAGCAGGCCTTGAAATATTGGTGGGCGGGGTCCAGAATGATCAAGAAAGTTGTGGGGTGCACCCACCCCCTACTGGTCATTTCCTTATAATTTTTTTACAAAGATTTGGGCGGGGGGAGGGGGGACAGTTACCCCACCCCCTACTGTTCTTTCCTTTTCTCATTTGAGCAGAGATGCAACCCGGATAATTGAACTGATAGAAACAAACAGGAAGAATGCTTTGCTAGCTTGGTAATATATTAGCCGGACAACAACAACTACAACAATTACCTTTTCCTTATCCTACCCAACCACCCCCTTTAACACTTCCTTCTATCTGACCTTTACATTTCACCTTAGATGGTCGCCGCTGACGGTGTGGCCTCAAGGGGTGTTGGTGCGGCATAACAAGTTACTTTACAAAGGCTTAGGAATTCATAATGTTGCAATACCTGGGGACCCCCATCACTCAAGATTCTTTGTAAGTAACAAGACACCACATCCAATGTGAATGCTTATTTTAGCATACAACTTAAAAAAAGCGCTAGCTCTTGAATAGCCCACCCCCGCTTTGTAGAAGAATGTCAATAGGCCCCATTGTCCCCCTCCCCCCTGGTGATGTTTTGGACGAGTGTCAAACAGCCCCTATTCTATGCTTTTGACAACTGCAGAGTATCAAGCATGAAATGCATCTATTTTCATTGGCCAACACATTTCTCAGTAAAATGTCAAAGAATTCCTCTTGGGTAGTTATTTTGGAGTTTTTATACGATAATGATTCATTGAGTGTCCTTCTTTTAATAAGCGCCCCCTCTCCAATAAGCGCCCCCTCCCCAATAAGCGCCCTCTCTCCAATAAGCGCCCCCTCCCCAATAAGCGCCCTCTCTCCAATAAGCGCCCCCTCCCCAATAAGCGCCCTCTCTCCAATAAGCGCTCCCTCCCCAATAAGCGCCCTCTCTCCAATAAGCGCCCCCTCTCCAATAAGCGCCCCCCTTTCCAATAAGCGCCCTCTCTCCAATAATCGCCCTCTCTCCAATAAGTGCCCCCCTTTCCAATAATCGCCCTCTCTCCAATAAGCGCCCTCTCTCCAATAAGCGCCCTCTCTCCAAAAATCGCCCTCTCTCCAATAAGCGCCCCCTTTTCAATAAGCACCCTCTCTCCAATAAGCACCCTCTCTCCAATAAACGCCCCCTCTCCAATAAGCGCCCCCTCTACAAAGAGCGCCCCCCTTTCCAATAAGCGCCCTCTCTCCAATAATCGCCCTCTCTCCAATAAGCGCCCCCCTTTCCAATAATCGCCCTCTCTCCAATAAGCGCCCCCCTTTCCAATAATCACCCTCTCTCCAATAAGCGCCCCCCTCTCCAATAAGCGCCCCCCTCTCCAATAAGCGCCCTCTCTCCAATAATCGCCCTCTCTCCAATAAGCGCCCCCCTTTCCAATAATCGCCCTCTCTCCAATAAGCGCCCCCCTTTCCAATAATCACCCTCTCTCCAATAAGCGCCCCCCTCTCCAATAAGCGCCCCCCTCTCCAATAAGCGCCCCCCTCTCCAATAAGCGCTCCCCTCTCCAATAAGCGCCCCTCTCTCCAATAAGCGCCCCCCTCTCCAATAAGCGCCCCCTTTCCAATAAGCGCCCCCTCGACCTCTAATTTGGAATAAGTGCCCTCTCCCCTCACCCTAAAAAGATCTTAGATGGTGTAAAACTTAATTTTATTAAGCTCGTTTTGACATTAGCACATCGATTAAGAAGCTGGTGTTTTCCGCCGAAATGAATAAAGCACCCCTGGTGCTTTATCAATACGCTAATTTATCAGTACGCTATTTTAAAAAAAAAGACATAACAAAGAAGCGGCTGATATGGCTCTCTTGCCAACATTTTTATCACAAAATTGTGAATTTCTCCCAAGTCAAAAGACTACCCCATTTATATCGTTCAATGATTTCTTTTAAGAATTCGTTTCTTTTTTCCAGTTTATGTTCGAGTCACCATTGCGACTCATCAATTGGATGTCCGCATCCCTACTCGCCCTAGTCCTCTACCAGCTCGTCCTTATCATTCGATGTCACTTTTGGTACCAGCTTCTCTCGGTCGTCGGTATGCTGTCCTTCAACTACGTCATACTCTACCGCATATTGCGTGACCGTTGGGCGCTGCAGGGGGTACTAGCACAGAAGGAAACTAGAGACTAGCGGTACGGAGACTGGGTCCTGGGTTTTGTTGCGCTTTGTGTGTGAGGGCTTAAAGATATGGCAGGTCACATAAATTCGATGCTTTAAAAAGCAGTATAATATAATGAGAAAGAAAATACACTAGTATAATAAAATAGTAATTTAAGTACATTAAGGTGGCTAAAGTAAAAAAAGGTTGAAAACATTGGAGAAAATACCTTTTTTAAGACTCTGAGTGACGAATGTTTCTCTGCCGCTAGAACTCTTTACAAATGAGATGCATACAATAACAATATAAATCCGCAAAAGCATAAAATAATTTATGGATAAGTATTTTTCATAATGACATTTCAATCTATCAATGTCACGCAAGTGAGATCGCCAGGTCACGCATTGTCACGCAAGTCAGATCTTCATGTCACACATTGTCACGCAAGTCAGATCCTTAGGTCACGCATTGTCACGCACGTTCAAGGTCTTTTATCCCGTAAAGTTGCTTGCAAACAGCTTCGGCTAGTATCGCTGGCGCAGTCTCGCGGCTTTAGGATAACGACATAGGAAACGTTGCCAAACTAATACTTCACAGCACACGGCTTTCTTACAGCGCAAGGCTTTGCAATGACGGGGCTGTTGGCACGGAGCCTAATAAACCACATTTTTTCTGCCGTATTTTTAAGCCTTCATTCCACATAAACCTCTCCTACCTAGGGCCTAGTTTAAGTACTCTAGATTCCATTCAGTAAAACTAAATTATAAGTCGTTTTGGCGCCTGAAGTATTGTATGAGCTCTCAAAGTCAATAAAAAAGTATGTTTAGCAAGAGATGTCGTGCTTTACTATCGTTAGTCTCATGCTAGGGGAGGGTTTAAGGGGTTTAAAAACCGCCCCTTGGGCCTGTACACGGAAAGCGTTATGCGAAAAAAAAAAATCCATACAGAAGTTTTCTTTTGGGAGATTCCCCTAACATTTTTAACAAAACACCCAAAGGAGTTGGAGTCTCAGGGATGGCATACTTTTATAGTGTGGTAGTGTAAAGTAATAGTCTTAAATAACCTAAAAAAAACTTTTGCTCGTAGCCCCTCTCTTCTCTCTGCGAACCGCTAAAAAATTATATCCACAGAAAATCATATTCTCATAGATACCCCCTTAAAATACCTGAGGCCCGATTTTGAGCCCTAAAATACGACGATACGACTAGCATCCCTATGAGATCGACAAGACCCCCACCCCCACCCCCTGGCTGATGTTATGATTCTCTTGCCTCCCCCTGTCTTTTTGTTTAGATACTAACGACTCTCCGCTCATGGCAACAATACATCACTCGTCGTTTCCACGGCCTTTCTCCCTTTACGATGTTTGAATTCTCGTCCACGAAGTCCCGGAAATCTTTTTCGGAAAATTTAATAATTTCTTGTCTTTTCCCTATCCTTTATGTCTAGTTGTTTTTGATACAGGGAGACCAAATCTCAATCGACCCACTGATCTATCTGTCGACACCGGAAGCTTTCTCACGCAATACCGGAAATAGTTACTCGTCGCTACTGAGTCTGCGCACACGGTGTCAACTTTCACTGGATCAAAATGAACTTTAGAAGAAAAAGTGTGTAGTGGATATACCGCTATTCTGGACCGGAATCCATCCATTATGGGGTTCTACAAACTTATTTTAGTATTTTTACACATTCTGCTCTACATTAGAGCAATTATTTTATTGGTTTGGGAAGCATTTCGCAATTTCACGACCGGCATTTTTGGCGCGCGTGGCAACTTGAAAGAGATTCATTTGCATTCGAAATCTCTCCAAACTCTACCTTCACACATAAGTTTAGTGATCTTAGAACAAGCGATTAGCTTCAGCGATGTAGCCAAGCTAGTAGTGTGGTGCATGGCGATGGGAATCAAGTATATAAGTGTCTACGATCATAAAGGTTAGTAAAAAACAAGCTGTTGTTTCTACTCACAAAGCACTGCCACATTTACAAAATAATACAAAAAGGTTTCTATTATTCAACTTTGGACTTCATTTTATTGATATTCTCTCAGGTATACTCAAAGGTGATACTGCCAAGTTATCAAGTGAAATAATCTACAAGCAGAAAGAGGTTTTCGCAAAGGAGGCGAAACGGTATACATTCGTGCTGCGTAATAGCCGAACAAAGTTCGACCATACTCTAGGTCAGTGTACTATGGACTTTTAATCATTTTTTCTCGTATGATGCGGATTAACCGTGTAACCGCTCATGCCCTCGAAATTTCATACTTTCCTGGTGGATTTGATTGGTGGACGTTTTTCTAGCCCTAAGGCCTACTAAAATAGTGTAGAAAATGATACAATGCAAGTCTGGACAAATAAGGACTCCTGTTGAGAGAGGGGGGGTGCACTTTGTTAATACTTTTTCTTAGCAAGTAATTCTTAGCACATGATTCATTGTGAGTGTGAACTCAAGCATTTTGGATTTCACTCTTATGCTGCTTAGATACTAAATGGGTAGTGAGCGTGCCAGTAAAATTCAGGTTATTCAGCAGTTGTTGTACACCATGCAAGTCTGATATCCGATAAATTTACTGGAACTATAGTAGTTTACTATGCTGGCACCCAGAGTCCAAAAGTCAAACAAATACCATCCCCCAAAACCATATATTGTTAACCATATCCCTTAAGGTGCATCTTTTGTGACAAGAAAATTAAAAAAAGCCAAACTAGCCGTAATTGTGCATCCCTGGACAGGTTGTACAGTATAAAGGTTTTTTAGACCAGAAAAATTAAATGTATTTTTTTATTTGTTTATGCTTGCATCACTTCTCTGGTTAGTTCAAGGTCATGGGATCAAATATCATATTTTCTGCTGTGACCTTGTTCATTTGTTATTGCAGTTTGCAAAATTCAAATTCTGTTGAAAACTATATTTTGGCTCTGGTAGATTAAAATCATGCCTTTTGCTAGGGGCCCCTTGTCAGACAGACTTTGTTATTATTTTATTCAATAACAGAGGATATATTATATTAAAAAAATAACCATTGAAAAGCAAAGTTTTATACCTCAACGACCAAATTCATATAACCATACAGCTTCAAAATTTAACTGATGGATATATGATATGAATGCTTTTTCACACTATGATAAAAACATGGAAGCTGACAAAGAATCGTTAATCCCTATTTCAGCTCCTACACAAGTATGCATCACTGTATTATCTGCAGAAGACGGTAAACAGGATATAGTAGAAGCAGCACAGGAGTTCTGTATGTCAGTCAAACAGAAGGAATACTCACCAAAACAACTGGACACAGATTTATTCAATGATATGCTAAAAGGTACTGTTTTTATTTTGAACATTTATTTTCTCTGTCATAGCATATTATGGCCAGGTTAGGTTTATGTAGGCATTGCACACCATTTGTAATGTATGTACCATCATTGTGGTCAGCGACTATCCAATCACCAGCCTTTATTGATGTTTTGGGCCACATTGCCGTTCTGTCCAATAATTGTTGTGCTGTACGAAAACAGTTTCGTTTTCTCACTTATACCATGGCACTTACTGCAAAAAAATTGTCAAACAGATTTTATTTGTGTTGAAGACTAAAAGTATCCTCTGCATTACAATTATTCTAAATATAAAAATGTAGCTTTGTTCTTATACTCAGCAAGTGTATTATACGTCCATGGATCAAAAGTATTTAAATCTTTTTATTTGCCCACCAACTTTGTGCAAAAAAGTTATTCTATGAAAAGTTTCCATAATTCAATTTTCTTGTTAATTTGTTTGTCGTAGCAACCACAGGCCTCCCAGACCCTGATCTAGCTCTTAAATTTGGCGCAGTTAGTAGTGTGATGGGCTTCCTTCCCTGGCAAATCAGACTCACAGAATTCCTGTAAGTTTTCCGTCTATTCAGTATACTATCTTATTCAGTATAGGCGTTATTTTAATGCATACATGCCCCTACGCTACAACTAAAACATCCTCGTTGCATGCGGCTTTAGTATGAAAGTATTTTCGGCATTATCAATAGTTCTCCCTGCATAAAAAATTACAATAGCCAACATTCCTGCATAACAAAGGAAAACTGCACGCACCGATCGTGTAGTACACTCAGCGTTTTACACACATAATCTGCGCATGCACTACACTCAAACTACACTTAAAATTCACCCAAAAAAATGTGTTCAATGCTGTTAAGTTTCTTCTAGGCTGTACTGTATTTAAAATAAAGTTGCACTTTATGTGTCCTAGCCTTATTTTTAATACATATGTTGTATGTGGTTTAAGCTCTTGTTGTTTTTGATTTTTAAAACAATGGTACTGCATTCTCTTATGTTAAGACTACTGAATAAGATAGAGAATTCAAGCAAACCATGATAAAAAAATCCTATACAAATATAATTTGCATGCTTTTACCTAATGTAGTGTAAAGCATTATTTACACTATACATTGGGATAAATTTGTTGTGTGTGTGTTTTTTAGGGAGTGGGTGGGTGGAGGGGGGGGGGGGGGGTTGCTGTATACTTCCAAAGGAACATTGACTTTTGAATATCTGTTGAGTTTATCTTTGTTTCTATTTCTCCCCAGAACACATCAAACACATCACAATGTAAAATATTCAGCATTCTTACAAAGCCTTCAAAAATACAGCAGATGTGAAAAGAGATTTGGAAAATAAAATGTATATGTAGCTAAACTAAAACCTATTTAAACAAATGCATGTATTAGTTATCTAGGGATAGCTGGCATCTTCTGCTGGTTTATTTTGCTCAAATCTAGTGGTTTCATACAGCAGTTTGCAGGAAGTCTGATACCCTCGACATATAAACATACCCAGAACTGCAACATTATGTCTATCCATGGTAAAAAAAAAATGAAGGGACCACTTTCAGGTTGATCTTTCTGTTGAAGCATCAAGGTTCAAATGCAATGGTTTATGCAAACTGCTGTAATGTGTTGCTCTATATATGAACATTGTTTTGGAAAAAAAGACATGTATATGTTAGACTCTTATTCCAAGGAAAACAATGCTTTATCAGGCAGCTGAAACCAGAGAACAACGTGGTACTTGAAGCTCTAATAATCCTCATTTCAAAATGTCTTTTACCTGTTGTTGATGCTAGTGATTTTAGCCCCAACTACAGTCACAGCTGCCATGATTTGGTAAATATTACACTTGTTGGAGCCATTGGTTAGAAAATGTTTTAAAAGGAGATTATGTTTTGTTAATAATAAACTTTTGTCCCAGAGGGGGAACCTGTTTAGGGAGAGGGGGCTTAATAGAGCTTTTTGACTATTGTATAAGGAAAATAATTTCTTATCTTGAAAAGTCTCCTCTGATGAATGCATTGTTTCAGCTTCAGTTTTCCTCTCTCCCATCAAAAAGTCATTTACTGAGAAAATAAATCTATTTATGTTTAGTAACTTCTTATGTAAAAAAGTATATAGAAGCTGATCCAGGAATGGTTATTTTTACAAATCATAATGCAAAAAAAGTAAATTCTTGACAGGGGTGTAGCATCTCCCATCTCTTTGATCAGTAAATGTATGATAGACTACCTAAAATACAGGAGAACATGTCTTATGAAGAGCCACTCTTAGCCTCATAGAAATTATGGTTTTGAATTTTTTTTTAGAAGTTGGGCTATGTTAAATTCAACATAAATTTCCATAAAATTTATGGAAAACTTCAAGGCATATGAAAGCCATTCTGACAAATGAGAAGAACAAATCAGTGCCCATCCCATTCTAGACCTTTCCCCATAGCCTATCCCATCTGTGCTCACCCCCAGTAAACCCCTCTGTGCCCATCCCATTTTAGACCTTTCCCCATAGCCTATCCCATCTGTGCTCACCCCCAGTAAACCCCTCTGTGCCCATCCCATTCTAGACCTTTCCCCATAGCCTATCCCATCTGTGCTCACCCCCAGTAAACCCATCCCATCCCATTCTAGACCTTTCCCCATAGCCTATCCCATCTGTGCTCACCCCCAGTAAACCCCTCTGTGCCCATCCCATTCTAGACCTTTCCCCATAGCCTATACCATCTGTGCTCACCCCCAGTAAACCCCTCTGTGCCCATCCCATTCTAGACCTTTCCCCATAGCCTATCCCATCTGTGCTCACCCCCAGTAAGCCCCTCTGTGCCCATCCCATTCTAGACCTTTCCCCATAGCCTATCCCATCTGTGCTCACCCCCAGTAAACCCCTCTGTGCCCATCCCATTCTAGACCTTTCCCCATAGCCTATCCCATCTGTGCTCACCCCCACTGTCCCCATCCCTTTCTAGACATTTCCCTATAGCCTACCCTCTATGCCCATTGCTAGCTACATGTCTGAATGAAGTGACTGCTGGATGAAAATCATATTTTATTTCCACAATTCCATCCTGAGAATTCACACACCATCATCAATAACCTTGTGTTATAAAACAGTTTTTTTTTTATAACTAAATCTTGATTGCATGCAGTGCAAAGTTTATATCAGTGCCTTCACAATAGGACCAGCGACTTGTTACTGGGTTGAATGCAAGCCCTTGGATGTCTTCTGTTTCTAGACCATCTGTGAGAAAAAAAATATATATATATTGGAAAAAGTGTTTATGTTACAAACGTTAGATGAGATCTTTTTAAATACATATTTTCATAAAAGCTGAACCATCACAACAGTGGTTTGCTGGTTTAATAACAGTGTGCAATAACAGAACTGGGAACACAAAAGTATTTGTATGGAATGTTTTTTTTGGGAAATACCATCATGCAAGATACAAACTAACAAATATAAGTAAGAGAATTCTGATTGATAATAAAAGACAAAAATTTTTTACAAAGGCCTGTAGCCATAGGGTTCCAGTAGAACTAAATAAGACTGAATAATACTATGAGCTAGGAGGAGAATACTTAAAGGTACTAAGCACCCCTTGGTGTTCTATGTTTTATCATTCCTACTGTGCAATACCCGGGGGGGGGACTCTCGAGAAAAGAAGATGTAGTGATTGTCCTATCTTTAAGGATATAAAAAGGATTTTCTGATTCTGTCATTTCTTTGGGAATAAAATTCAACCAACTGCTATCCCTTTAGGGGATTTTTAAAGAATTTTTCGATTCTGCTATCTAGCCCTTGTGGTATGAAATTCGACCTACTGCTATTCCTTAGGAGATGTTAACTGTTAACTGTTTCTTTGATTCTGCTATCTATTAGGATTAAAAATTCCTTCAACCACACCCAATTTGCTATCTTTTAGGGGTAAGAATTGCTGTTGGTCACACCCAAAGTGCTATCCAAAATTGATTTTGTCAGAGACCCCCCCCAGGTAATACCCATATGTAATTATAACTAATACTCTCATAATTGATGTTTAGACTTACTTTCTTGAAGTAGTTCTGTCAGCTCACTAATTTTAGGGAATTTATTCCAGTCATGAGTGCCGATTGGCACAGCATGTGCTATGTACTCTGCGGCTACTATTGCCAGAACATAGGCCTGCGGAGTCCTGTTCATGGTAGTCAATATAAGCGATCCTCTAGGCTGAGGAAACATCAGAAGAGCATATAAAATGGTTTGAAATAAATGCAAACTTCTCTAAATAATCTTAAAGGGATCTACCAATGGCACATTGTTTCAGCCATTTTAACAGCCAGTTTAACAGCCAGTTTAACAGCCAGTTTAACAGCCAGTTTAACAGCCAGTTAACCCTTTCACGCCCGACATGACGGAAAAACCTGGAAAATTCGCAATTCGAGATAGAGAAAGAAGACACAATTTCTTACAATGGCCATCGGTTCCTTGTATTCCGGACTGATTTTTGAAACACAAATAACGTGAGCCGAAATGCACATACCCAGATTTTGGCTTTGTAAGATTTTTTCCCCTTGATCATTCTTGCGATATGTATGAGTTCAGGGGCGAAAAGCTCAAAAATGACACTTTACAAAAAGTCGCATCAATTTAAAAAAAGTCGCATTTGATATTTTGTTTGCTATTACTCACTAAGTACTTAGAGAAATTTTCACCCTTATTATATGTTAAATGAGCTTATTTGAAGCATTAAGTCATGTTTTTCCGTCATGTCTCCACGCCCAAGTATTTTTGACCGACGCAAACAAAATAACACAATATGTTCTGACATAGTAAGAACAAATATTGCCCACATAATTATTGATCGGAATAAAGTACTGGTTTTCCAAATATTGTATTGCAACAATTTTTATAAGCAGGCAAAGACAAACTTTTTTGAATTCAGTGCAATTTAACCGCGTGCTCATCATTTGTTAGTTCCATTTTATGCATGTTTTCAGATAAACTACATCAAATTAACTTCAAAGATTCAGAGTTAACTCTTTAGGGAAGCATATCCAAGTATTATACATAGCTATTTTTCAGGTTTAAGCGAAATGATTGTGATAGTCATGTCAGCACCGTTACTACACAATACAGCATCAACATGGCGGCAATAAAAGCACGGCTTGCGTGGTCATTTGATTTCTAAATTTTAGCAGCTTTATTTCATTGATTGAACAAAACTCAAATGTCCATTTTAGTTAATGATCGTCTAATTGATTGACAATTGGCCATAATCTGTGAATAAATCAAGTACAGCACAACAACACGAAGATTTGAGAACATCATCGAGCGGAACATCGAGTGGTGACTATTGAACAAATTCAAGATGGTATTGTGAAGAATTTTCTGCATTGCTGTTCAGATGCGGCCAAAATACGCTTGCGAAAAAGTATTATTTGCTGTTATTGATTTTGCAATATCCAGCTGGAGGAGAAACAAGTCTTTTTCACTCAAATATTTGCGAATTGTTGGCAACAGTCCGATGCCATGAGTACTTACAACTCAGTACTTATTTAGAAGCGCCTCAAACAAGTTTGTTCGATTGACAAGAAATTCAATCAATTCAGAATGATGAAAATATAAAAAAACAAAGTTCAAAGTCATTATTTGGATGATTCTTCGGTCCGAAGAATGGAGTAGCTTCTTGTTCCTCGATGGTAGTACCAGTTCTGTAGCAATGTTGGTCTTTGGGTCGCAAAATACCGTAATTTTTCTGCTAGAAATGCTTCCCCCTTCTCCCACCAGTATCCACAGGCCCTTCCCCCCCCCCCCCCCCCTTTTTAGTGCCTCTACCCAGGTTAAAGCTGCTGTTGACAACAGTACGTATATATCTTGGGTAGGAAGGTCTTCAAAACACACACCCCTATGGGCCAGGATCTTTAAAGTTATAAAACATGCATTTCCAAATAGCCAATATAAGAGCAGGCTAGCAAGCAAGCAACAAAGCAAACAAAAGCAAATAGTAAAACGCACCTTCAGTAGCTGGGATATTGCACCAATAAAAGACTCTTTTTCTGTAACGTGCTCAATGACCTCGGATGACACCGCACAGTCAAACACTTTCTTCTCCTGCGCAAGCTGTTCCACTGTTGTACATCTGTACTGTAGATTACCTGCTAATGATGGATCTAGGGAAGCATGGCGCATGGCCACGTGGGTGTTACGTGCAGATGCATCAATTCCCGTTACCTTGGCCCCTAGTCGAGCTAGTGGCTAAAACAAACAGCTTTTTTCAATTGTGTGAGATTTGGGCTGATTTCATGATCAATGATACAGACGTTGACAAGAATTTCAATTTCATCTGCCTTATATCTTGTAGTTACCTCAGCTAATAGGCCACCTCCGCAACCTACATCAAGCATCTTAAAGCCATCTAGTGGCTTAGAGGATGTCGACATTTCACCTTGAACGCCTATAACAGCTTTCTTGATGTATGGCACCCGCACCCTGTTCATTGTGTGAAGTGCGATGAATTCCCCATTGGCATCCCACCAGTCCATTCCACTCCGACTGAGTCTCGCTACTTCATCATCATCTATTGTGCTTTTCCACTCATTTGACTAAAAATAAAATAAAATAGTAAGTTCTTGTATGGGTATAAAATGCTATAAACAAAAAAATGGCACTGTGGTTAAGGGGGATTCTATGTGTTTTGATGGACAACAAACCTTTCTTTTAAGACTTACCGTGGGGGGGGGGGGGGGGATATTCAACCTCAAACCAAGACACACATCAAATAAGGTGTTTTATTCCAAATTCTAGACGGCTATCAGTTAACAAAGGTTAAATTATCGGGGTGGAAATGACTCATAAGTAGTCCCCAAGGAGCTCAGATTTAGATCGAGTTGTCTTTGGAACATAGTCCATGGTCTCTCGTAAGGTCTCATACTTACCAACCTTAGAATGATTTGCATTTTCAGTGAAGAACCTCCGAGCACAAATAACTTTTTGCCGTTTTGCAAAAATGTCGTCTAACTTCCTTGGCGCTGGCTTATATACTCTAGAGAACCCATAGACTCCGCAACTCAAACAACTTCTCAAATTTTTCATTTTGTTATGACATAAAATAAAGTCACATAGAAAATAGAATATATTTGAGCCCGCAGGGAAGGTCAGCTGCAGTGATTACCCAGAAACCACTGCAAAAAGGACAAAGAAGATAAAAACAGAAAATAAATAGACATTTACCCTTTGCTCTTTTAACGTGTAAAATATATTTGCGCTTAATGTAGTCAGTACTTACTTTTATTTGCTTTTTTTATTCTTTATTTTTGGAAATAACCACACTTTCTATCCAGCATGCATAGCGCGAAGTCTGGTATTGCAATGTATTGTCCCCCCTCTAGTGATAGCGAGCCACCACGAAATGAGAGATGAGGGAAGACTCAGAAGTCTGTGTCATATTTCTCCCAGGATTTTTTGCCTAAAATTGCTATATTATCAAATTTTTAATCCATATACACTTGTATTGATTGCAAAGGAACTGAAAGGTAGGCTTTGGGTTGCAATCGCGAAGAAAATGATTGCGATTTGGGCGTTTTGTTGAGCGTTCGTCGTCAGACGAAAGTCTGTTCTTGGATGGCCGCACCACGCGAACTGTGTTCTTCAAACTTCTTGTTTTCGCCTCTAGGCTATCGCCTGGACGTCTAATTATGATCTCTATATGGAAGGATGTTTACCTTTGGTGTTAATATTGCGTTCTGTTTGGGTTTTTTATAACTCAGCATTTAATTTGCGTTTTGCCGCGTTTCTGGACAAGACGCGAAACCTCCCGCCATCTTCTAGTTCTCGTTGTCGTTGTTTATTCGGTTCACACAGAAAATTAAAATTATCAGAAAACTTTAAATGCATTATTTCCTAGTGCCTTATTTCTTGGTTCCCATCCACGGTTCATTCTACGGTTTCAAGGCAGACATCTCAAAATGATGTATTCTTTGATTTGAAACAGGATACTTTCCTTTCCCCACGCTTGTCAAACTCCAAAATCAAAGCACACCTTTAAATTCGACAAAGAAAACTTCATATCTTTAGCTTTTAGCGAGGACTTTTTCCAATATTATTCTTATTCTAGCTACTGTGAATGGATTTTAATTGTGTTTATGTTAATAAATGTTTTCTAAGATAATTTCAAGCTTTTATCATTATATTTGTAAGACAATGTACTGTGAATACGCACTTTGTTACCTTACTTATGGATATTCAGATTTAGAATTGCTACTATGACTTGTTAATACAGTAAACAATGTTACAATGTGTGGGTTGTTGTTGATCTGTTATACGCCTGATTCCGTTAGCTAGCTGTATGTAAACATGTGGGCCAATGGAGAACAGCCCAACCAATGGTGGCCGATGTCTTACGGCTTTCCAAACCCTAACCCAACGCAAGGTGAGTGTTGATAACTTTAAGCACATAGTTTACACATATGGAAGTGTTGGCATACATATGTTTTTGGGGAGAATCGCAAACTATTATTTTATTTAAACCAGATTTTAATACCAGTAAATGTTTATCAATGTTTTCTTGAATGTGATGGCCTTAGTAAGATATTGGCTTTTTCTGCTCGTTCTACTTATCAATCCAAGTAGCTTGTTTATAGCTTACAGCAAAAAAAAATCCATAATATTCTGCAAAAGTTATGAGGTTGAATAACAACTTTCATACAGTGCTTAGCAAAATAGATATACAGTCAAAGTAAGTCATTGTCTGCTAATAGAATGACTAGTGGTATTTTGAAACCTGACATGGTATTGTTGCGGTTTTACCCTCTGTCATTAACATTATTTCGGTAAGTCACAACAATACAGTAGTTCAAGACCTTTCAAGTAATCTGTGCCTACCTGTCGACTTGTATTTCTACGTTGTGTTGTAGATGCCAGTGCAGACTGGGCGGCGAAGGCGGCGATGTGGGCACAACAGAGGATGGCACAGGAGGAAATGGCCAAACAACACCAGCAGTACTATGCCACAATGCAGACAGCACCACCACCCCTCCCCACAGAGGCGGTGCCTGATGGACCCCCTGGGGAACACCCTGACCTTCCACCTCCCCCTGGGGAAAGTTTTGAAGCTGTTAAACCCAAGGCTGTCAGTGATACAGTTGCTATGACAACAGATAACTTAGAGACTGTTGCTATGGAGGATGATCCTCCTGAGGAGGATACTCTTGTTGAGCCCTCTGTTACAAGGCTGGACTATAACCACGGGCAGCCTGTGATACCAGAGGTTGGTCCTCCCCCACCCCTCCCTGGGATGCAAACATTTGACCATAACCATGGTTACACCCCAGCTCCTGCTGTCCAGCCGTATGGACATGTGCCAGCACAGCGCTTTGATTATGGACACCAGAGCGGCAGTCAGTGGTACGATTACAGTGCCTACCACGGGGAGTATATGGCCATGGAGCAGCCACTCCCAGTCCATCACAAGGAGATGAAGGCTGAACGCCCACAAATGCCATCTGCTATGGATTTCAGTTCAATGTCTGGTGAGTATGTTATCTTCAAGATGACCATGTAACGTGCTTCACAAATATGACCAACAATTCAACCATGTCTACCATGGAGTTATGAGGACAAAGAATTTGTTCATCAGTAACATTGTAATTGAATTTCTCTCTAAAGTGTTACCATGTCTACCATGGAGATGTTAGGACAGAGAATTAGATCATCAGTAACATTGCAATTGAATTTCTCTCTAACTGTTAACATGTCTACTATGGAAGTATAAGGACAGAGAATTAGATCATCAGTAACATTGCAATTGAATTTCTCTCTTTTTTCCAGAGGTCAAGAAGAAGGGATTGCCACTATGGATCCGAGAAGGACTGGAGAAGCTGGAAAAACAAAAACAGAAAAAAGAGAACCAAAAAAAGTCCTTGAATTCATCCACTTCGTCACTGACGAATATTGCTGGGTATGACCATGGCAAGTTGTCTTCCCCTGTGCCATCACCCAAGAAAGACGAATCAGACAAGGAGGTATTCATCATGCCATTTCATCATTGTTATGATCAAAACAATGATGTCTTTAACATCCCAAGATCATCATTTACAAGCACCATTATCATTTTTCAAAATTCTGCACCACAACAACTTTGAACTTCTGCCTGTTGTTTTTTCTTTCCTTCACTTCCTCGTTTTTATTAGCAAGCATTAAAATTGTCACACAGCACTTCTCAACAAAAAGTTCTTATTGTTATTTAATTAGTTTGAATGATGGATACCAGTTTGCAGAATATTGTAAATAAAAGTAATACCTGCTGTTACAGTAGTTTAATAGTCCCTAGAGCGAAATCCTTGTATCTGTCACTTGCTAACTTGCTCCCTTCAGTTTGTAACATCTTTCCACTGTTCTATAGTTGATAAATCGAAAATGTGGTGTTTCTTAGGAAGCAAGCAGTGACGAAGAGCCGCCCAGCCCTCCTCGCCCCAGTCCACACAGACACAAGCATTCCCGCAAGCACCAACACAGCAAGCAAAGCGATAGTGACAGTGAGGATGAACATAGACATAGGTCGTCACGGCGACATCGCCACTCTCGTCACTCTAGATCCCGGTCTTTATCTCCCAAAAGGGTTGACTCTTCTTCTGAAGAAGAAATTTCTAAACCTCTTTCAGAGGAGGAAATGGTATGTATTGTTAGGTTGAATGTGACTTGCCCCTGTGTTTATTTAATCTTTATGTTATGAGAAGTCAATGGTTACCCTTATGAGTAAGAGTAAGTATTGCAATGTGCGAATGACACTATAATATGGTGAACTGGGCTTTACTGCAGTGTTACTGCAATGTGTGACCTGTCTTTGTGCTTGTATACTCCTATTTAAAATAACGTTGCACTCGGAAATAGATGTATCTTGCAGTACTTCATGGGTAGTGTATAAATGACTGAATACTAGTATCTGAAAGCCAAAGGAATGTTCATAGAAACAAGAACAATAGTTCTACAGCCTTTGAAGCCTGGATTTGTTTTCATTGCTTGTTTATTTGATACCCATACCATTAACTGTGGGTTACGATACATGGATTCTCCAAGTGAAACCTAATTCGATATAGGTGTATACTACTAGTGTCAATGTGCTGTGTGATGTGAATGATGTTACTAAGAAGTTGATCACTTCACTCTAGCTTATGAAGGTGCGTCAGATGCTCACTGAAGTCCTGCTGTCTGTAACAAATGAACAACTCCAAGGTATCGCCCAAGAGGCGTATGACGAGACCATGAAAGGTATAGATATTTCATCCATTTGCCAGACCCTATTGCCCGACAGTTGTCTGATGATGTTATGATGACTTAATGATGGTTGCTTATTCACAGACCATGTGGCACAAGAGCTGAGGAGCTCAGGGGGCCTTGCAGTGCTACGCGGAGGCCGCGATCTAGGTAGGGGCTGATGGGGGTGTACCTGCCGTCAAGGGTAGGGTGGGGGAGGCCGTGATCTAGGTAGGGGCTGATGGGGTGTACCTACCGTCAAGGGTGGGGTGGGGGAGGCCGTGATCTAGGTAGGGACAGATGATGGTGTACCTACCATCAAGGGTAGGGTGGGGGAGGCCGTGGTCTAGGTAGGGACTGATGGGGGTGTACCTACCGTCAAGGGTGGGGTGGGGGAGGCTGTGATCTATGTAGGGGCTGATGGGGGTGTACCTACCGTCAAGGGTAGGATGGGGGAGACTGTGATCTAGGTAGGGACTGATGGGGTGTACCTACCGTCAAGGGTGGGGTGGGGGAGGCCGTGATCTAGGTAGGGACAGATGATGGTGTACCTACCATCAAGGGTAGGGTGGGGGAGGCCGTGGTCTAGGTAGGGACTGATGGGGGTGTACCTACCGTCAAGGGTGGGGTGGGGGAGGCTGTGATCTATGTAGGGGCTGATGGGGGTGTACCTACCATCAAGGATGGGGTTGGGTAGGCCGTAATCTAGGTAGGGACTGATGATGGTGTACCTACGTCAAGGGTAGGGTGGGGGAGGCTGTGATCTATGTAGGGACTGATGATGGTGTACCTACCGTCAAGGGTGGGGTGGGGGAGGCCGTTATCTAGGTAGGGACTGATGATGGTGTACCTACCGTCAAGAATGGGGTGGGGGAGGCCGTGATCAAGGTACTCTACATAGGGACTAATAGGGATGTACCTTGAAATATCTGCCAAGGGTGGGGTGCGGCAGGGTGCTGTAATCTAGGTATGGGGTCGTCTACAGGAAATGCGTGGAAAGTTCAAATGAAGGCTTGGGTGGGAAGGCCATAACAAGTTTTCCAAGTTTTTCTCATGTACTGCACCCCACATTATACCAGTCATTTCATGACCAAGACGTCAAGATCAATTTATTGCAGAGTTTGTAAACAGTTGCATTACTCGCTGTGACACCAACTTACCAATACTTGCCTATATCTTGCATCTTTTGCCACAGGAGTCGCAGACTATGGCGGGTCTGACTCTGAATCTGATAGTGAATCAGAAGAAGAGTCGCCAGAAGAAGAAAAACCCAGACCACACCCCGTAGCAGATGAAGACGAGAGGGCTGACGTAAGGAGGCAGGAGGAAGGCACGCCCCTTAAAAGGCGCTCACGCAGCCGCTCTTTGCGGCACGAGGATCACGACGATGCCACGCCCAGACGCTCTCGCAGCCATTCCTTGCGGCACGAGGATCACGACGATGCCACGCCCAGACGCTCTCGCAGCCATTCCTTGCGGCACGAGGATCACGACGATGCCACGCCCAGACGCTCTCGCAGCCATTCCTTGCGGCACGAGGATCACGACGATGCCACGCCCAGACGCTCTCGCAGCCATTCCTTGCGACATGAGGACGAGGAGGAGAGGTCACCTTCAGGAGGACGCCATGAGCGGGACGACAGCAGAGAACCCTCGTCGGCCGAGGAAAGTAGTCGAACAAGCTCACCCCACAGCCGAAAAAAGAAATCCAGGAAGCATAGGCATAGAAGCCGGAGCTCTAGTCTAAGCTCAAGACGGAGGAGTAAACACAAGCGGAAAAGCAAGCGCGATCGGAGCAGGTCGCGTGATCGATCCTCGAGCAAGTCGAAAAGCTTGCGGAGATCTAAAAAGTACAGTCGTAGCAGGAGTAGATCGAGTGAGCGCAGGCGGCGTAGTAGGAGCCGATCCACCGAACATAGATACCGCAGTAGAAGCCGATCGCCGAGAAGGAAGCACCGACGCAGTACAAGCACCTCGCCCTCCCGTCGGTATAGGTCGGGTAAGAAGGGACATAAAAGACGCTCCCGATCGGCATCAAGGTGGATTAATATTTCTTTTTACTTTTGTGTTTTGTCATGTGTTTCAAGAAAAACGCTTATTCTCTGAGTCTCTGCTAGGATCTGTTATTGTTGTTAGCGGCCCTCTTCTTGGTTATGTACACCCAAAATCCTTATCTTCTCAGGCATCTGTCATAGGTCCTTTACTTACGCGCTAACCGCTTGAGGTTCGTAGCCCAACTGCGAATATCCTTTTTTTAAGGAATGTGTGTATGTGAGTCGTGACTCAATGGGTTGCCTTAAAGGTGTCGAACTTGGCTTCAGTGCTTTGTAGTTCCACCGGCTATCCCGTCTTTCATGGACTCAATTAACTCAGTCTCTCAACGCATCCAGCCCCACCAGTCCTAGCTTTCTCGTCTAGTGATGGTTTGTTTTTGCTTGCCATTGCCTTCATCCTGTCTCATCCTATTTCAGGTCACCTTCGCCAAGGCACAAGAGACATTAACCACTCCGTTACCGAACCATAACAACAAACGTATGCAAGGATGGGTTTTTGCGGTTTTCCTCAATGATTTTATGTCTAGATCGAGACATTTTCTGTCTTTGCTACAATAATTTTAAGATCCAATTTAGGTATTCAATTAGGTATGAATGTATCATAATTCAGATGTTATTTTAAAGACGTCGCAATTCATTCGGCTGTAATAATGAAGAAATAAAGGCTTGCGCCAAACGTGATGATATCTGGACTCATTTTGTTTCTGTAAGTGACCGCTATTCCCAAAGGGCCCTGCACGCGAAGGATATTAATAAGAAAAACCTTTCAGAATAAAAAAATCACCAAAAATGAAAGACACCCACTAGAAAAAAGTTTTCCGATTCCCAATGAGTAACTTACTATTGTCACGAAGCTTTACTTACCCCTCTGTCAGCATTTTCAAGCACATCGGCACAGTGACATACGCATTGGGATAAATACATTTATGTTGTGCGCGCGAGAAAACCCCTTGTTTTGCCCTGCCGCGTACACTTCAGTTGCGATTTGTCTCACAAAAAATAATACTAGTCGCACGCGCCAAGTCACGTGAATTTTTTCCATAACTTGAAGACATTTGTTGCGGAAAGTAGAAAAATCAAAAACAAGTTGCGAAAGGAGAGGACGACGTTTGAACTTAGGTTAAGTTCAAATGTCGTATTATCCATGAGCCGTATTCAATGCAAATGAATCGAATCGATTGTTTCAACTTCATTTGTATTGAATACGGCTCATGGATAATACGACGTTTGAACTTAGCCTTCAGAAATCGCGCGTGCGACTTGCAATTATTTTACGCATCACTGCATAGAAAATAAAAAGAGGGCGTTTTCGCACTTGCAAACATAGCATTTGTTCGTGCACGTACTCTTGAGGTGTCCAGTATCAGAGCCCGTCCTCTCGTATCCGTGTTCCATTGAAAACGCAACGTGTTACGTCAACAGCACATGTAAACGCGAAAACGGAACCATTTGTAAATATACCCCTTCAGAGCCTTGTGGATGCGATAAAGGAACTTTACGAAAATGTTGACGTGATTCACTGTGCGCGATGGACAAACAAAATAGTGGGCGAATGCATGTGCTGTAGAGGGTCGTATCATTTCTGCGTTTTCATGGGCTCGGGTCTACAAAATGTGGACGTAGATCTTTTTTAAAACAAAAGTTTGCGTTTATATAACGAGAACGGATATGCGGAGACTGGGTCTCAGGGACCAGATCATAGGATACCGGCCAATCAGCTAAGTTGACGCGAGAGCCAATCGGGGCATACTCGAGTAGCGAGTAGTTAATGCCAACCAATTCCTGCCCTTTTCGCCGTCGCGCCGTCAGGGATTTGACTATAGACAGCAAAGAAATCGATTGGCCTAGGTGGTATGATTGGTTATACATGCTACTTTGAATTTTCGGCGGTCGTGAAACTACCAATTCAACGGCATGGGCGGCGGAACCGCCATCCCGGGTGCACTGGGCCCACCATGCCCATCCCCCCACCCAATAATTTTCTCGGTAGAAAAATGAAATATCAAGAGAGCAAAAGATAATAAGAGAGAGACTCTTTGATATTATACCCGCGCACCATGTCGATTCCCATCCTGGCTATTTTTAGTAACCATCACACCTACCCCCGCGCTTTGGTATTGTCATCTTTTTATTTGCCGCTGTCTTTTGAGTTGAAACCGAAGAGAACACCGAATTTGCTAATATCATCGAAAATTTCCAGGCAGTAGCGGTATATTTAGGGAATGCAGTAACTTGAGACTTGCAAGATTTCGAAAAAGTGTGTAAAAATCAAGAAGACTTGATGTTGATTTTTGTGAATATCCCCAGTCTTGTACCCAAGCGTAGCGCGATGCATTTCGGGTAGGTTGAAGAGCGCACGGTGCATGAAGGTCAGGATGCGTTTCGGGGACGGAATTCGCTTTTTTTCTGTCTCTGCTTAGGGTTCCTGTCCGCGCAACAGCAAATAACGATGGTACGAGACTGAAATATCCCGGTGATCTCAGAAAGAAACAAGAAAAATCTGTACAAATAAACCCAAATTACCTATCCAGGCCTATCCTTGTAGCCAATGCATTTTTGTGATGATCAAAGCTAGCAAGCCGAAAGTATTGAGCTCCACTAATAATAAAAAAAAAAAGAGGGAGATTACTGTATTACTTTGGTTGTTTCTAGACATTTCTATAACTATTGATTTGAATCAAACGCGATATCACAGCCATTTTACTGCTCGTCGCTACTTTTCTCTCTTTTTGATTTCGCCGCTCAAACAGACATAAATAATCAAACGAGTTGGCAAAACAACAACACGCAACCCGCGGGGGAGTAGGACAAAATAAAAGTAGCAAATCCTCACGCGCAGTGGTAGTGGCTACGAAAAATACTTACAAAAATAGCCAATATGGGAACGAGAGTCTCTTATTTTATGCTATCTTAGTATAGTGAATGACGTAAACATCGTAGTACCCTTTGAAGTAGAGACAGGGGGGGGGGGGGGGGGGGGGTTAGGTCGGAGATAAAACAATATACATATTGGTTTGTGCGCTCCAAATATTTTTTTTTCGCCGCCCATAAACTGTAGAATTGTGTTATCCGTAGCATTGACTTGTGAGTTTGTAAATACACATAAACGCGGTTTCAATATATTTTTATATCACACTTTTTCAAAAAGTTACAAAAGCCCACCGTGGCCGGCCACGTGGGTTATAAATGTCTAGTGCAGGAAGATTTCAATAGATAAGATGATGATGATAAATAATTGATTAATAAATTATATTTTTTCGAGTCAATAAAACTTTTTCCATGTTTTTTTTTTTATCAAAAAGGTGACATCGCATCGGCCTGTCAAGTACACTAAAGCGGTCAATTGTATTCACAGCAAATAGGCGACAAGGCTATCATGTGGCTTCCTGAATGTCAAATTCAAACCAAAATTAACACACTGCGCCCGTCACTCCAGAGAACTATGAACAAAATATCAATGAAAATAAGTTCCTTCTGGCAAAGAAACTTTCTGGCTTATTCGTAAGCGCCAAATAAGTTGCTTTCTGTTGGTATTTTGCCGCTAAAAGCCTGATCGCGCGAGTTTACCACACAACAAGTCACGTTACATGTTAGTGAAAGTCGCCTTTTCGGTCAGCGGCATGACTTGCGCATCTTGTACGCGCAGTAAGTTTTCAGTTGGTTCCCTGTTGGCCCAGTCTTTAGCAGCCGCTTTTAGTGTCATGGACGCCTTCCCAAAAAGCTCAGAGGGGAAGGCGTGCGTGACACTTAAAGCGGCTGCTAGCAGACTACCGTTGGCCACGCTAATGGTTAAAACTCTGCGATTCTACGGTGATAAATTAAGAGAATCATTAAAATTTATACGGGGTTTTTCAGGCTAGCTTACTTTAAAGTTTTCTGGTGCAAACACGGGAAATACTGTTACATTTGTTACTGCTGTTTTCAATGTTTTGCGAACTCTTGCCGATGATAACGACTTCTATCTTCCATCATTCAAAACCTTTGAATAAAGCATATTCATTGGCCAGCACTGAAATGGTTTCCAGTCACGACACTTCTCCGCGAGGCGCTGACCAATCAAATACCACCAGATGTAACTCCGTTAGTTTGAATGATAGAAGCCAGAAAGCGGTTTAGCAGTTGGAAATTATTTGCAAGAGTTCGCTTATTAGAAAACGCAGTAAAGTATAGATAATACAATTGAACAATTTGTACCTATACGAATAATAATCCTCGTTGTTGTGCCGTAAGGATGCGTTAAAAAAATCGAGCTCAATAAAAAATATTTTTGGATTGCTATACGAAAGCGATAGTCTGTTTTGCGGATAACAAGACAAAAGGGTAAAAAGTGATTGGGTTAACTACCACTCTCGCATCTGACTCAGAACGTTATGTACAAATGTTGCGGATTTGATAACGAGGGAAGTGGGCCAAGAATAATGCTTTTTTCTCTTTACGTCAACCCCTTCCACACATTTGTGGTGTTTACGGTTTTACAGGTCGAGCTGTCAACTCTAAAACAACTGTATTTGCCTGTGCCGTGCGTGGTGCGTAGCAGACGACATTCCCCTACACGCTGCGGCCTTCTTGCCAGTTTAGATAGCGGGTAGCAATCACAGTGTAGTACAAACAACACTTTTCGTCTTAGATGACTCGCTGACAGTTTGTGCATCAGTTTCCTGCCCCAAGTCACTAAACGCGACGTAATCCTGAACAAAAGAAATCAAGAAAGAGATATAAACACTGGTGCTAAAAGGTGCAAAAACACCTAGTTCGATAGATTACCTTAAGCTAGATGGCGCTAAAGAAGTACATAATTGACTTTACATGTCCACAACGTCAGATGACCCATATATTGTCAATCGAGTGGCACCTGTTGTTTCATATTCATCTCATAAATTTCTGCCACTTTATTGAGAGACATGTTCGTATTCTAGTCACTTGATTGGCGACGTGTGTAAATACCGCCCTCATATTTTTGCTACTTGATTGATGTGCCTGACATCATACCCACCCCATACTATGACCAGTTGATTGACATGTCCATGGCTTCATACCCACCCCATACTATGACCAGTTGAATGGTATGTTCATGGCTTCATACCCACCCCATACTATGACCAGTTGATTGACATGTTCATGGCTTCATACCCATCCGATACTATGACCAGTTCATTGACATGTCCATGGCTTCATACCCACCCAATACTATGACCAGTTGATTGACATGTCTATGGCTTCATACCCACCCCATACTATGACCAGTTTAATGGCATGTTAATGGCTTCATACCCACCCCATACTATGACCAGTTGATTGACAAGTGTGTGACATCGTACCCACCTCATATTCTGGCCATTTGATTGGCATGTCTGTGCCGTAGGTGGATGCCCACCATCCAAGGTCTGCTGTTGGCTCTGTCTTCTCAAACTTGTTGGACAACTCATTATAAATCTGGGTAAACCTGCGGAATTTCACACAGAAATGAAAACATGTCATTGTATCAAAACAATGATATCAATCAGAAGTTGTGCTGATTTGCTGAGTTCTTCCAACCACATCTTGGTTGCACAAATTTGTGCAGTCATAGTTAATAAGCCTTATTTTTTAGTCTCTCATCACAGGACAATCACCTTTCAAAGTACTGCTGTACATTTAGTGCATTACAAAGCCCCTGCATTGTTTGTTTGAAGAATGCCTTTCTCTCTCCTTCAAACGCCTGCAGTTTATCAAACACAAAGCACATGTCTTCCTTGTACTTGGGGTTATAGTTAGTAATGTCTCTCACAGCTTCCTTGTACTTGTCTTGTGTTGTGGACACTTCCCTTTCGCTCTTCATCAGTTTCTCCTTTGTCTTTTTTATCTGATCTTCTTTTATTGTGTTTGGATCTGATGAGTTGTAGAGTTTCTCGGCCTGATCTCTTGCTCTGCATGCTGCATAGTAGGCCTTCTTAGACTTTAGAACTAGAATAAATCAATTTAGGGAATTATCACATCTATGGAGAACACAAGTGCACTATGATTCTGTCAGGGGTTCTCAAAAGTTCTTGTGAACACCAAAAATGTGTAAACTTGTAATGTCACTCATTCCAACCAATGACATAAACAGGCACCGCGGAGGTGGAGGGGCTAGGGGAGCGCAGCCTCACCACTTTTTGTGCTAAAAGGTTAAAGAATAATAGAACAAATTGAAACAAGTCAATTCTCAGCCCCCCTCCTTAGTTTTTGACATCATCTGAGGGAGGAGTTTGGGAGAGTTGGAGGATAAGAAAAGAGGTGTCAGAGGTTAGAGTAAAAGTCTTTATATATGAGTGAGCTAGGAAGGACTTGCAATATAAAAAATCACTATGAGTGAGCTAGGAACCTGCAATCTCACCATCATCATATCTTTTCGCCCATGGCCTCTGAGCCTTGCTAAAGCCTTCCTCTGCATTCTTAGTCTCTTTCCAGCTCAAAATTGACTTGTGGTAGTTAGCACCTTTCCAGGCGGCAACACTCTCATGCACACGTGACAGTAGGGTGCTTTGTAGATTGATGTGAACCTGTGCCACTTGTTCCGCCTCAGATGTCACGTGTACCCATGAGTCTTTGCAAGACCCATATTCAGGTCCCTTGTTTAGCAGATCAAGCCATTTTCTGGACCAAGCTGAAAGAATTTATATCTATATTCTTGTATACATCACATTAAATGTACTACAGGACTAGCAAAATAGGGTACACAAGTTACATAAAAATTTACCGACTTTAAGGTTGGGTGGTATTAGAAAAACTGCGACCACGGTCTAGAAAATGTTGACCTCAGCCCTTTTTAAGACCTTGGTCATAGCCCTACAGTAAATAACACTGCACTTGTTCTCTACACTTGTTTTCTACTCCATGAATTGGTGCTAGGTGTTATCATGGATACTAGTCGTATTTTTAGGGCTCAAAATCATTTGTTTTTTATTGTACAGCATGTTGGGAGATATTTGGGAACCTGAGTCTGTAAGCCACTTCTTGGGGCATGGTTTACCTAAAAAAATACTATTTGTATTGTCAAATAATTTAAAAATAAACAAATAATCTAATTTATATCTATCTCTGTATTTTTCTTACACACATTCATTTTGTTTTATATTCGAGCCTTACATATAAGTTAAGCTGTCGTAAATATGTTTTGAAAGATACACTTCATCAAAAAATGGACTAAAAAACCATCATTTTGACGATGTGTATAATCTGTAGAACATGAATGTATTTTTCGATAGTTTACACATAATTAACAACGAAACCATTTTATTTCTATGGCGACACATCAACAACCCAGCACTCGAAACGACCAAATTCTTTGCGATCCAAAACAACACAAAACCGAGTACACTTTCCAATACCTTGTAATTTAGCGGCGTAAAGTGCTTCGATTTCTGCTCTCTCGCTGACCATCTTCATAAAGTCATCACAGAGTTTCGCTCCATCATCCACTCGTCGCACTGTCCGCTTGTAATTGTTCACCTGCCAGAAACTAGCCTCGCTCTCTTGTTGAGTTGTTTGCTTCGTCTCTTCTAGCGTATTATCTGCTGGACTGTTCTCGTAGATGTTTTCGTACAGGTTATCGCTTGGCAGAGCAGGGTATTGCACTTCGTTTCGATTATCGTGGTCTGTGGGCTCCATTTCCAGGTGTTTCACGGGGGAATAGACGAGGTGTGAAGAACTGTTTGTTAGTTCGGTCTTTTTTGTTAACCTGCTTCATAACACGCGCCTGCAGACACATGCACATTATCCAGCAAAAACTATGATAGGTTGGTACTTCATGTAACCTACTTCGAAGTGTGCCATTGATTTATACCAATCTACTACTACTTAGCTACACCATCATTCCTTATCCTTACCCATCTATTGCTGTCCATTGCTATCGTTACCCATCCATAGCTGTTCACTGCGTTTGTTAGTCGCGAAAGCGAAGACTATTGCTATCCTTTACAATTCTATCCGTATCTGTCAATTGCTATCTTTATTCACCCCTTGGTATCCTCACTTGCTTATTCACATCCATAGGTGATCCACTGCTTCGCAGCACTCCTACCCTATATCCACCACCAATTGCCACCACCTATAACATTCCACTGTGTCCATATCTA
>NC_064047.1:11273500-11379259 GCF_932526225.1 Nematostella vectensis
AAATTTAAAGAATTAATCGTTTTCGGGCCCGAGAATTATCGGGTGTTTTGAGAAACGAGCCCCAGGACTCTCAAAACGCGTGCCCTATATTGTGATTACAGCGCGCAGACCTGTACATTGAATTTTTTGGACCGTTTGCGCGTTCGCAGCAATAAAAACAATAACAATAATAATGCATTTATTTAAACATTTCAGAGCCGATATGGTCGTGTAAAACTCTAATTACCTATCTAAGCTATAACAAGAGAGCATAAGATAAGAGAGGGACACTTTGGTATTACCCGGGCGCCATGTCGATTCCGAATCCGGCTATTTTTAGTAACCACCACCCCACCAATGCGCGTGAGGATTTTCTCCTTTTATTTTGTCCTTCTTCCCCGCGGGTTGCGTGTTGTTGTTTTGCAAACTCGATAGGAATGAAAAGAGATCATGTAAAATAACTCGGAAGAAGAAAACAAGTCTAACTTAAGTTACCAAGATTGGCAAATATAGTCACAGAAAGCTAAATCCCTGAATAGTTTGACTGTTTTGTTTGTCTGAGCGGCGAAGTCAAATGAGAAAGAAAAAACCGACGAGCGATAAAATGACTGTGATACTTCGTTTGATTTAAATCCCGACACCAGCTTGTATAATAACAACATAATAATATAACATATAATAATAACAGCATCAAAGAAATAGAGTAAGTACGCAGCTGCTTTGTCTCCTATTATCTTTATTCTACAAAGGAGCTCTTTTGTCTCTATTCTTCTCGTTCTTTGTGTCGAGGTGCGGATATTGTTCATTTGCCCAATCAAATTGCAGCTTGTAAGAGCTGCGTACTGACCCAAGAAATACAGTAATATCTCCCTCTTTATTTTCTCACTTTTACAAAAGCTCAGATACTTCAGCTTGCTGGCTTTGATCATCACAAAAATGCATTCCCTCGTTACAACGATAGTTTTATGAAATGTATTTTTCTTGGATTCCTTCTCAATTCACCGGAATATAAAAAAAAAACAATATTATTTCTAATGTCTAACTTACAGATTTCGTTTGACCATTAGGAAGATAATGAATGTTGAGAAACCCCGAAGAAGCAGCAAGTTAGACAAAAACGGTGATTGAAGCACGAGGTTTTCCGCTCTTGATTTTGAAGTCTCGTTTAGAAAATCTTGCAATCCTCGAAGTACCACATCCCCTAAATAAACTGCAACTGCCCGTATCCTTGATACTAGAATGAAATTTTCGATGGTATTTGTGCAAATAGGGTGTTTTTTTTGTCACAAAAAAGCGGCAAACAACAAGATGCAAATGCCAAAGCGCGGGGGTAGGGTGAGTAAAAATGCTCACGCGCAGTGGTGGGGTGGTGGTTACTAACAATAGCCGGATTCGGAATCGACATGGCGCGCGGGTAATACCAAAGTGTCCCTCTCTTATCTTATGCTCTCTTAGCTATAACAACTAACTAAAAGCTATAAAAGCTAAGCAATACATAGAATAGTGGACATGACTAATAATTAATTCACTTAACTATCTAGCCGATTGACAGTCTGGATCTTGCCTAGGTGGCACAGCGTCGCTCTGTATTGCCTGTGCTTTTCACAACTTGGTTCGATTCCCGGTTCCGAAGTGAGTTGAGTTTTTTTTGTTTGCTTTTGCTTTTCGCTTTAACTCGTTCTAAATTATATTTTTTGACCCAAAACATAGCAGACATGAGACGGAGACAAATAAACTATGTTTTTATTCAATGGTTTTTATTTACAGCTAGTTCCAATCTCCCTCATCTAATTATGTTAGGGTACCCACGCGCATAAAAAAATATTACACAAATCATAGGTGGCAATGAAAAAAAAAATGATACGAAACTAAACGAGGAGGAGAGTCAATTCTGATCAAAGATAGGTTAACAGGCTTGAAATCCCTCAGCCTCACAATAGTAGCAAATGAATGCCATTCCTCCTAGTCTACATCAAGCTCTGGGACTTGATGTGGAACAGGGAGTCACAATAGTCACATTTAACACATTAACAAAAACTGTGCTTGTGATTCACATATTTCCCGGGTCTATGGCTGCAGCAGTCTTCCTCTTCTCAGAGGAAACCGCCTTCCCAGGCAGGTTCATGTTGCAGGGATCTCCGATGCTAACATCAGCCGCGCCCGTTTAGATGGTATACGGGCTAGGAAAGGGTATTGTTGCTGCAGCGCAGATGCACAGCCCCACATTACCAGCACAGGAGCAGGCCTTAGGTCATTATGGCTTGGTGAAGGTGTTGGGTTACCTGTGGTGGTGGTGGTAGAAGCAGTAGTCTGATCTTGGGAGGGGGGTGGTTGCGATGAGCTACTCCTGTTATTCTCGGCTTCAGCGGCTTGTACAAAAGTGTATAGTTCTTCCCTGTGCCGCAACATGTACCGGAAGTAGGCAAAGGATTGTAGAGAAGCAAAGACGCGTGGCGCGTGAGTTCGTTTGCATACCGTTCAGTCGTCGTAGGTTCATTCTTCTAATTACGTTCAGGATGCGTTCGGAGATGTTGACCGATAGGGGGTTGCTAGTTACCAGTGGGAGTACTTGTTCTAGAGCTCTTATTAGGGTTCTGTAGCAATCATCGAGAGACCGTTCTAGGGGTTGAGCTGGAGGAGGGTTGAGTTAAATGACTGGTAGAGGAGGAGGATAATGGGTGGGAGGTGTGGGTGCGTCTCGATTGACTTCTTCTTCTTCATCGCTTTCATCATCGAGGTCGGAGATCATGTTCGTATCGCTATCGTCACTCTCGTAGTAGTTGTTGTTGTTGATGTTTCGACGACCAGCATGATCAAAAGGAACCCAATCATCGCTTTCGTCACTCACGTCGTCGTTGTAGGTGTGTGAGAGTGCATATCGACGACGACGACGAGTACGATCAAAAGGATTTCAATCGAGAGGGGAACGTTCGTAGATAAGCCGTAGTTCGTGTCCTATGGGTGGTGGTGGTGGGCGTCGGTTGATATCGTACTGGTCATCGCTTTCCCAGTTCCACTCTCTCCCCCGCATGTTGTAGTGCCAGGCAATGCATGCTCGTCGATAGGCATGGATGTAGTCTAGTGGAGGTAGAGTGCTTCGACGAGAGATCGATTCTTGAAGATTACGCATGTACTCGTGGGGCCCCAATTCGTAGATTTGTCGTTCCACGTGACCTTCAGGGGAAGGGGGAGGAATGACGTTTTCGTTTGTCCAATGGTAATCGTTGTTGTAAGTAAATCTGTTTTTGCTGTTGATGTGTGGCCACAGCCAGATTCCATACTGGGTTATATTTTGGTTTTCATTTGGGGTCGTCAAGACGGGGCGCTGGGGTAGTAGGAGGGGGGGTTCCATGTCGTGTCTGTTCTCGCAGAGGGTCTTACGGGTAGCTTTGTGTTCGCATTGTTCCCCAATGTGGAAGTGCTTGAGGTGGGCGGGGTAAATGTTCATGAATTGTTTGTAGTGGTTTATGGCCGATTGAGCCTTTCGTTTTTCTTCTAGGGTAATTTGGTGATTGGTTCTTACCGAGTCTAGGTTTCTGATTGGTTCCTAGCAAGGTCCGAGAGTGTATAAATAGCGAGGTTTCACTCTTGTTTTTTCTATAGTGCCCTATCCACCGGTGTGGAAGTAAGCTCTTGTTTCTTTTACCCGAGGGTGCTCGTTTGGGTTTGGTTTTTTCGTGAGTGTCCGCATTTCCCTTTTCCTGTTATGTTGGGAAGTGTCAGAGTGGGTGAGAAAAATGACGCCGGAAAAGAAAGAAGTGGAGACGGAGTGAACCATGCCGCTGCTGGTGCTGCTGCTGGTGCTGCTGCTGGTGCATCTCCTGATGGACCTGCCATGGAAGGCATTCTTCACAATATCAAGGGTATTCTTGATTTTGATGGCTTTACAGTGAATAAGGGAGTTTTGGTGCAAGGAAGCAGCGTTTTGCCACCACGGTGACGAAGTGGTGGGTAAACATTTCTCCTTCCTCATCGCATTTAATGAGCTCTCGGACAATGACAAGAGATGCGTTCGCTACAGGTGCTGCAAGAGCTTGGTATACCTCACGTTAATTTGGAACTGTATGGTTGCCCCAAATACGAAGCATTATGGGCATATTATGACTCCATCACGCCTCATATGAACTTTTTATGGGACATTAGTGCTAAGACTTGTGGGTATCACTTTTACCAACTCGACCTCACCCCCGTGCATTGCCCTAGAGCCGAAGTCTGTGTTTGCCAAGTGGCTAAAGGAGAAACAAAGATTGTATAGTAGACCTTCACACCATTTCGAGACTACTGTGTAAAAAGAAAACAAGCAGCACGTTATTTTTGTAAAAACATTTTATTTTTATTAAAGAGAGAGAATGTTGCACATAACAACACATGGTTTTTTTAAAAAAAAAACGTTCCTAGGGGGTGGTTTTTCCAGGGTGTTGGTCTTGCGGTGGCGATTTGATGTTTGGGAGAAAGGGATCCCAAATGACGTGTTTCTCTTCACGTGTGCTTTTTGGCGTCTTATCGGTAGTCATGGGTAGGCGTCGCAGTCGTTTTCCTTTTCTGATGTCTCGGCGTGAGGGTATTGAGGAGGGTGTGTCCGTGGGTGGTGAGGGAAGAAGTGGTTTTTCAGCTTGAGAAGGAGGTGATGGAAGGGGTGGGATGGTTGTAGCAGGTCTAACAACTGTTCTGAGGAGGAGGAGGCTAATCCCTTCAGGTGGTGTTGGGGGTGAAATACCATGGCGTCGATTCAATTGTGCTCCAGCTCTGTAGCGTGCACGGGCGCTTGCTGTGAGGCGTCCCCGGGTGGCAACACCACGGTTACGGGGTGTTCCTCGTGTGGCACCGCCACGTGGACCTCTTCCTCGTGTCCTGGCCATCGTCAACTGAAACGGGTGGCTTTCCCTTTACCTCTATTCATACTTTTTTTCTTTGTCTTTGTCTTCTCCGTCTTTGTTTTTTTTTATTCCAATTCCGAGTTGTCTCTTGATAGAAATCAAAGAGCGTACCAAGGGTGTTTTTGGGGGTTGAACGTTTTTTGGGATTTTTGATATAGCGTCTAGTAAATTATCATCAGCCACGTGTTTGTCGTCCAGGTCCTTACTCTTTGAGTAGGTAATGTCGTGTTTTTGGCATAAGGCATCCAAGATGTTGATAGGGTTACTTATGCTTGGGTTGGACGAGTTTAATCTTTGGCTGAGTCTCGTACCAGGTCCACAGTAGTTGTAGCTTACCCCTGTTGGGGTGAGTAAATGGATCCCTCCTAATCTTGCGAGTTGACGCTGGATGTCAAATCGATGACGTCGTTGACGTGTAAGAGACATGATCGTCAATGGTCTGGCTTTTTTTCATTTTTAGCTCTCGCTATTTATACTTTTTAGGAGCGTACACGTACATGGGGCATTGGCTGGGTAAGATGTGAGAACGTAGGCGGTAGGCGTCAGGTTTTTGTTTTGGTAAAAATCCATCAACAACCCCGTAACAATAGACGATTTTACGAAATTATTTGTCAAAGGCCCAAGGTGCTTGCTGTAATAAGGAGTGTGCCCAGGTGGTTTTCCCCGATTGACTCGGTCCCACTACCATGACGGCGCAGGGACAACGAAATCGACGATCGTCCATTCTGGTCCGAGACCACTAAGTAAATGATCGTCGACCCTCTACCTCGTTACCCTTATAAGGATGACTCCCAAAAACCACAGGTAGTCCAAAAACTTTTTATTTTATTTTTTATTATTACATGATTTTTAACGTTAAGGGCGTGCTAATGTACTAAATGGTGCTGAGGTACGGCACACTGACGCCAAGGACAATACGGCGTACGTCGTCGCCGTTGTTGTCGTGATAAAGCTCTCACGTGGAACGTGTCGTGTACAAACGAACACACCACTTGATCGTTCCAATTGGCGTGAGGTTTAAACATCGCGGTAATGTCTTGTAAGGACTTGTTGCGAACACGGTGCCATAAAAAGTACAGACAGTATTGTCCACATACAGCCGAGTCTAATGCTTGAAGTTGTCGTTGGTTCGTCACGACGGGTGGTGGACGTAGAAATTTGTCATGGCGCGTCCGTACGCACTTGGAGGGAACCCAAAACTGTCCCACCATTCGCAGTGGTCTGGCGTAAAGTACACTGCCAAACAATGGCTTCCCGTTTTGTTGCTAGGGTCCACATTCACAATGTAGGCGGCGTCACCGTTTCCATCCTCTTGAATGAAGTCAGGTAGACGATCCGAGGGAAAAACACCTTCAAACACGGATTCTATGTAGGGATCACTACGGTTCTCATGGCGTCAAACTCCATCACTCTTGTTCTTTCTCACCCGTCATCCATTTTTTCAACCTTGGATGTCGTAGATCACATTACGTAAGGGGTCAATTTCCATATTGTTGTTGAACTCTCCGTAGATGACGATGGACATCACCTTGTCGGTAGCAGCATTGAATGAGAGTGCGAGGTCTACCGTGCCTTTATATTGTGGGTGGTAGTACTCCGACGCTGCGTTCCCAGGGCCAGTAAAATCGTAGACCAGTAGTCCGTAGCCATTTTCAAACTCGTCCCTGCTGACGTTCAGCCCCCCGCCGCGAAACGTGCCGCACACATTGTCAAACAGCATGTGGTACAAATCCACTCCCTTTCCATCGAGCCTGCTGAGCGCATTGTAAGTGGTTTCTTCACCGTCCACGGTCACCTTGATGTCGGACAGTTTGGCTTCCAGCTGGAATTGAAGGGTTCTTGGTGTAATCACCGTTGTATGCTGCATCCTGCACGAATCCGAGGATCATCCATTTTGGAACGAGTCTATTGAATAGGCTCGTGGCTTCGAAGGAGCGTATACCTTGAAGTATCTGCCGAGTTTTCACGACTGCTGACGTTAGTGGATGCATGCTCATCTTGGGGGAGGAGGGAGAATACATGATCTTCGCATGGGATAACCTGACGCTGTCGGATGGTGTGACGTGGTACAGGCGTATGAGTGCTGACTCAACTTTGTACTTTCAGTTGGTGAAGTTGTTCCTGACATGAGGCAGAACTTGGGTTCGCGAAGTTCGCCGTGTACGCGGCACGACGCATCAATCCTTTGTTGGTGGCTATGGCACCACCAGAACTTGCGACTGCTGTAGTGTCATGTTCCCCAGCGGTTTCTTTGTCCCAGAGTGCACATTGCAAGTACGAATTTTGGGCCTCTCCATGGTAGTTGAGGAGTGTCAAGATGAAGGCGCGGTACGCACACGAGTCCGATTGTAACGTGACGATTTTACCATTAAGATGGATGGTGACTTGCTTGATCATCGAATGCAGGGCAATAATGACAAAGCCTACTTTAGCCCCAGCACTAAGAGCAGAGTTATCACCTTTTGTGATTTTAACCACGAGGCGTAGGTGTGTTTTCTGGAGATCGATGTAACTCTCGCTATTAGGAATGACCCATTCAAGGTGTTTGTCCCCTTTGTCGAAAGGGGTGTAGGGAATATAACGCCCTTTGGCTACAGAGACATCTGTAGGGGGTAGGGAGAACAAATCCATTTCAGGGTTAACGAGCTGGGCTGATCCTGTAAGAACACTCATCGTGGAGGAGGAGGAGGAGGAGAAGAGCTCTTCTTCGTAACAAGTCCGATTACCAACTGAAGTACGAAAAGTGATGGAGTGGATCTTTATATTTTTTAGTCATAGATGTCAGGACTGCGTGCCATGCCGTTGGAACAACTCTACGACGACGAGGACGAGGACGTCGGGTGTGTTGTACAGCAGTTGCAGCAATGGGGATCGTCTTGGGTGGAACTCTGATCTTTACAGTGGAGAGATGGGGTAGCCGCGGAATGCTGGTCCACCCAAACCGTTTCCACTTTGTTTTTTGAAGAGTTTTGAGTTTTGGAACCACCCCGCAATGGAAGGAGATAGATTGGGTTTTCAAAACTTCGTTCCACCGCTTCACCTCCAGGAGTTCCTTCGTTAACCATCACTCGCAATACATTGCGCACCTCGCTCCCCAGCACAAGATTGCCATCCGAGAGATTCGAGTACACGTACATGTTTTGGAATGGAGGGTGATTCTCGTTTTGTTTTGGGTTCGGCTTTGAGGCAAACTTCAGCATTGGTATCCTATCAGAATAATAATAATAATAATCAAATACCAGCCACTTTGCTAGCTTATCAAACCAAGGTCCAGTCTTCTTAGGGTAATCAGGTGGATAGAAAGTCGATAGTGAGATGAGTTTATTCGTGTGTAAATCGACCTTGTAAAACGTTTGACTTGTCAAAACCAAGGATGATACCAAACTCTGGTGTCATTCAACTTGAATTTAGGCAAGTCTATCTTGAACCATCGGAATTGGACCTCATGCGATGGCACTTTCAAGCCACTCAACTCAAATAAGGTCAGGGTTTCAGGAAGTACATAGCGGACTATCAACCAAATCGCGTGATCAGTATCATCCAGCATGTCCCAGTTCGAGGGGTACACGATTGATGTTAAGGCCATTTCCCATGCTCCATCACGCAAATCGGTCGTCTCTTGGGGGCGTATGGTGAAATCACCACAGGTATTGCCCGGTAACGCACCTTTCTCAGCATTGCTGGCTAAGGTCACGCAAAATGATTTTGTTCTTGAGGTCATTTTTACGCAAATCGTGCTCGACGAAAGTGTAATGTTGCCACCACATCGCCTGATTGAAATGATATGGGGTGACCAGCATCGTCGGTTATATACACCTGGATCTTGTCGATAACTTGGAGACGTGCTGGGAAATAAAAAGAAACCTTAAAATTCCGTTACACAGCTTCCCCGTGTTTTCCTCCAGGGGTCAACATCCGCAAGAGATTGCGATTCTGATTTCCCAGTATCAGATTACCATCGGCGACATTCGTGTACACGTACATGTCCTGAAAAGGGGCTTTGCTCGTGTCGACGGGCAGGTAGGGACTCCAGACGAACGAACGAGTAGCTGGCTTGGCAGAACCATCACGAGGGACCGGGGATTCTTCGTCATAGCTCAACACCACCCATAGATGAAGAAAATGTGATGTATCGTCATACCTCGGCGGCCATTTAGTAGTAGTCTCAGTCTGTAGTTTTGTGGCTACCTCAAATCCTAAATCATTAAATCGCTCGAAACCCAAGGCTCGACCCACGCGCATGGTGATGATCAGCTGTGTCAGGTAGGCCATCTCAATTGTCACTGTTTTATCTTTTCCGTTTAACGTCAAGGTAACATGCATCACGGTTTTTCCCAGGCGTCTCCTCGTGTCCGCACGAGATTCGTTGAATTTATCAATACCCTTCTTGAGACTGGTTGCGATATCAATCCATTCTGGCTTCACGAAATCATACAACTTGATCTCGAACCATTCGTGTACAATATTGCTTTCATCAGCGACGGCATTTGGGTTGTTTTGATTAGCGTGTAGCCATGCTTTTTTCGGCACCCTGACCCACATCCAGACAATGTGTTCGTGAAGGGTAAAACTGAGCCACGTGTTGGGATAGATCAGGGACGTTAACCCGACTTCCCAGTCTCCATCACGCAAATCCAGTGTCTTTGGCGTGCGTATGGTAAATTGGAAATGGTGTTGCCCGGAAGAGCACCCTCCAAGGCATTGCTGGGTAACGTCACGTGGAAATGATGTTGGTCTGTCATGGTGCACGAAACAACTGGACCCCGGCCACGTGGATCATAAGATTTTATGCACTTGTTGGGCAGGCACCCAACTGTTGTACTTGTCAGGCCATACACGCCATTGCACGAAATACTCTTCGTTCTGTCCCTTCCCTCGCGTCCTGATCACCCGTTCGATGCGGAACAGATCCCGTTGCTCGTCGAGACCGACGTGTTGCAGTTCGGGTTCCTAAAACCGGCCACCTAACCACGTTCCATCGTACTCGCGAAGTCGGTAAGCGTAGTTCTTCTGATTCGTGTTGTTGTACCGCTGACCCACCGTAAACACTTCTTCGGTCCAATTGGGAATGTACCCTTTGGCAAAGAAGTGTTTGACTTTACTGATCCGCACCCTATCCCCCACGTTAAATTTTGGTGGAGCTCTCTTCTTCTTCTTCTTTGGGCCTCCCAGTCTTTTCTTCCCGTACAAGATAGCCCACACCTCCTGAGCATCGTCGTACGTGACCACGTCCGCAGGAGCACGTCGGATGCTACGATGGTACGAATGATTGTAATTGTGCACCAATTGCGGCAACGTAATTCCATGTCCACGTAACGGCGTGTCTCCTTGTGCGTAAACCATCGCCACATCCAGGTCTTGAGAGTGCGATTGAATCGTGCGACCACAGCTTTCAATTCACTTCGCGTGGAAAAGTGTTGGATCCCTTTGGATTTGAGAAATGCTTGGAAGATTCGATTCTTGAACTCGGTGCCATCGTCCGTTTGAAGTTTTTCTGGCTGGCGACCACCCTCGAAAATCGACTCAAACGCCTCGACCAGCCGTTTGCCCGTCTTGTCCTTGAGAGAGACCACCAAAGCGTACTTGCTCAACACGTCAATCACGGTGAGTAAGTAGTTGTACCCGTCTTTGTACGAGCGTAGCGCCTGCATGTCACACAGATCCGCTTGCCATTGTTCGTCCATACCATTCACCACCACCCGTTGGCGTGGGTAGCGACGACGGTACGGTTTATGGAGCGTGTAGGTGGAATGGCTCCGAAGCCACGAATTCACTTGGGCACGACGTACTCCTTGAGAACGTACCGCTCGGACTAATTTGTCCACTCCCCCCAAGGCTGCTGGATGATTCGGATCGTAATAAATTGGGCGAAGAAGACGACCTATCGTCTTCTGAGTCATCGTCGTCTTCTTCTTCATACTCTTCTCTTTTTCGCGCACGGACGATGGTAGGTGTAGGAGGGGGTGGGGCTGGGGCGCCATCGAGTTGCGATGAATGAATTTCGATTCGGCCCCCGCAACACGCAAAGAGACACCGTAAACGTTCCCACACCGTACGACAATCGAAACGCGGTTGAAGAGGATCCGCACCAAAGTAACCCATGCTACAAGTGATTCCTTCCCTACCACTCCTCACCTTATTTATATACAAAAAACAACATCCTACTACCACAGAAAAGAAGGCTTTTTATTAACGGTCTTTAATTTTACAACTTAAAATAACCATAAGGGTAAGTGCGCATACCCCGTCGCACGCGTTTGTTGTACACGACACGAAATGTCTTGTGCGCCGGCACCGTGTGTAGAGTTCTGTCGTGCACATTGCGCTGAATGGTGTAAGGGAGAGTAACGTGACGCTCTTCCGCCACAGCGCCTTCAACGCGCAAGAGTTCCAACATGCTGGTCAGGTTCACGATATCAGCCGTACGAAGGTTGATGTGAAGTCCCTTCACTTTACACGTGGAATGACCCTGTTGCGTGGTGTACCCGTAACTCTTGGGTCCCGTGGACGAATAACGATCGATAAAGTCTCCTGGCTCCAACTCGCTCGTCAGGTCTCCTAGATAGTTCCCGAGCGGCGGTTTCCACTCTCCAGGGCGGTGTAAGAAAATGACGCTGTCCGTGTCGTGATACAGACAACGTTCCCCTAGCCCGTCCGTGGTGAAGGCTGCAATCACCACGTTGGTGTGGGGTTTCAACTCTTGAAACTTTTACCCCAGCCTGTAATGAACTTGGATGAGGTCGTTGTTCACGATGAGCACATCATTCACCTCGATACTGTCGTTGTTCAGCAGGGCAAAGTAGGCCTTGGGGTCGTCCACGTACTCGGTACGTTGGGGGTTGGGCTGCTCACCAAACTTTCCCCACATACAATGCAGGCCCATCTTTGCCACGGAGCGGAGGCCTGGGTTCTTCTCGATCTTGCTAGGATCCATACGGACGCCTTGGTGGCGTTCGTAATCGTCGACGTACTGCATCTTGTCGGCGTCGGTGGTGCACCAGCTGGGCCACCCCGAAGCTTCTTGTTTGTACTTCAAGAAGGTCTTGATGTACTCTTCAAACAACCGTGCCCAGCGCTCCCAATGCCACACCTCGTACACACGGATCACGTGGTAGCCTTTCTCTAGAGCTTTGTAAATCTCGGGGTGGGCCCACGTTCCCGTGAACACACCACGAGACATCCCCCACGAGAGCTCGCAGTTCGGGGTGCGTGTTGAGTTGCTCGTCAAACTGGCACTCCCACACCTCCTCGTAGTTGTAGCCCTGGGCTTTGAGACGCAACTCCACCGCACGCGTATGCTCGCGAAGCTCTTGCATCGTGGTGTTTGTCAAAGGGTTAACAGTGTGAGGCTAAAAACACGTGGTGCAACCGTGGTAGAAACACCCGTGGTACTGGTACACCGTGTTGGTAGACTCGCCGTACCCGTCCACCTTGATCCGCCCTGCCAAGCGTACTTCGCCACGGTTCCCGGAATGCTGAATAAACACTCCTTTTCCCTCGCGATGTTCGATGTACTTCAACCACTGCAACGCTTTCAGAGATTGCACGTCGTGGCCACGGTACCCCCGCGTGGGTATCAGTCCAATAGTCTTTCCCTCCAGAAACTTGGTGCGCAGGATACGGCTGGACAGCAAAGCAATGGTGATGGCCACATGAAACGGGTGAAGACCTGCAGCGGCCATGATGAGCTTGTCGAAAGCGAGTACCGCTCTCTTGAGCACCTCAACGTCCAGATGACAGTACGAAGCGAGGTCCTCTTGCAAGTTAAACACGGCGCCACGAGCCACTTCGGCTTGGTGACAGGCACGTAGGGTGTGGGCATCGTCTTCTTTCATCCCTTGAAGGTCGTAATAGCTCAAGTCGGGCATGGGACCCACGTAGTCTTGGTGCTCGGGGGTGTTGAAAAAATGAGGAAACGTTCCCTTTTGGGTCACGTGATCAAACCCAAGAGCTTTGGGGAGCTTGCTCAAAGGCATCTGCAGAAAGTTCACGGTGCACTTCATGTCGATCCCCAACGACTTTATTTTCAGGTACATCACCTTTCCTCCGGTGAAAATCACTTCGGGTTTAAAGCCATTCGTAAAAAGGTATCCGAGGATGAAATAGGAATCGTAACCTTTGAAATTGTGAGCCAAACACGTGTAGCCAGCATTACTCCCATTGAACAGCCAGTCGCAAAACGCTTGTACCGTGCTTGTACCACCCCTTGCAGGTCTCACACAGTTTTTGCACCCCGACAAAATTCACAGTGTGCTTGGCTTCCAGAGGCATGGCCTCGAAATCAAAGATGATCAAAGGCATCGAATCGTCATCATAGTCAAGGCTGTTCTTCTTTTTCGAGGGAGCATCGTCACCCACCGTCAAGTAACACAAATGATCGGGTGGGACCACTTCCTTGCACACGGAGCACTTGTACACACACACACACACATGCTCTTCTCCTACCTTTCGATTCGGATCCATCATATCAACGCGTTTACCACACGTCTCGCACTTGTGGTACCGTTGGCAATACGACCAAGAGTCCTGGGGTTCACTGTCACGACCACGCCTTTTGGCTCTTCGAGGCTTGACACGTCGGTGGTTCTCGAAACACGTCTGCGTGCGAAAGTACTGGCGACACTCGTCACAATACTGCCACTCCCAACGATGGTCTTGTTCGTCAGGTGGAACCAAGGGAGAACACTCTTGCTCACCACACCCATAGCACAGGTTGTTACACTTGTGATTTTTTCGATCGTACCCCTTTTGACCCATTGTAATAATACAAATAGTTAATAAAACGTTTATAACCAAACAAATGTCTCAATTTGACACGCAATGTCTCTGGTCAGACCCCAAAATTCTTCCTTTCTTCCCCGCAACAAGCCAGGTAGCTCCACCTTCCGGAGCATCGTTAAAATATCCATGGGAGTTAGACAGTCCAACAAATCTTGAATGTAAGATTTCCAATGACCTTGCACAGCAAGCCCTAGTCTATCAATCAGCTTTTGCAGACCCTCCCATGCCAATTCCATATAGTTCTTCAAGGTTAGCCCTATAAAACATCTGATTCCATCCATCTTGGCCACGGGGTACTACGCAAGTTCACTCTCCCATCTCTCCAAAGACCAACGCCTCCACATAATGACCCACGACATGCATGACGTTATACGTGTCAACCACATCGTAAGTTGCCTGAGGTTCATCAAGTTCGTTATAAGACTCCATAGACTCTTCCTTCTCCCCCTCCTCTTCCTCATCGCTAGTGTCACTCTCGACGACAACTACTTTCTCGGCTTCTTCGCCATCGGTATCACTTCCACTACATCCAGCATCTCCTCCTCCTCCTCCTCCTCCTCTACTTCTTCTTCTTTGGGCGGGGGAACGGGAACGCTTACGTTTACGCAAGTTGTAGGGAGCTTCTTGCCTTTGCCCTTTAACTTTCTTCTTCTTGGAGGGTGGTGTTCATAGTGGCACTGCCTTCGTCTTCTTTGCTTCCTTCGGAGGCTCCGCCTACACGAACCGGTCGCATTTCTTGTTTGGAGGTCTCACGTCACACGCAAAATACACGCGACCGTTGGAAAACTGACCGCGGCTCACCCCGACACGGCAAATGAGGTTATGTTCACACACTGGAAAATCGGTGACGTTAACTCCTGAAATAAAAGCCACACCCTATCTGACCTTTTGAAAAATCGACAGGAGTACCGCACTTTAAGGCAGACCCTACTTTTTTTTACCTCTACGTCACAAAAACGCTTCATCATCAACAAACAAAGCACCAATGTTCTTCGCTTCAAAATTTCCATCTTATATATTCTTTTTAGGGTATCCCATAATTTAACAGCAGTCATATCGCGACGCATGCGTAAGAGCAGAGTCCAAGCGTGGCTAATTTGCATTGATAAACACGGCTTTGACAAGCTTTATGTATCGAGCTGAAAATACAATGAAACGTTTTTGGAGCAGCTAAGAACAGCGCTAAACAGCTAAGGCTCAAATTTTCACAGTTAGTTCTTGTTGATATTTTCTATCCATTTCGGGTTTATAGTTCCGCAATTCTGTTTATATTTTGCACGGCGACGTGATGAAGTTTGCGAAAGTTTGTCTTGCCGTCCTTGTTTTGACTGTATGTGTTTGTCTCCGTGGTTCATTTGGTGGAAAGTGTGAGAAAAGTGGAAAAACGAGGTCAACAGAAGACAAACCATTTATTATGAATGAAAATAATGAAGATTTTAAAAATATTTTTGAATTTAATCATACATTTTTTAGTATTAGGAAACATTAAAGTATACATATTATTACTTTTACAAATAAATATAATCCCAATATACCTAACACGCAATGGTAATATTCAATTATAATATGAAATACCCTTTTTTAATGTAACTTCTTTAAAATGAACCAAACCCTTGTTTGATTCACACAATCCTTTTCTGCCTTTCCAAAATAAAGACTCTTTATTCATCATTATTTATCATATTATCCTCTATTTTTAACAATGCAAAAAAACAGACAAGCCACTTACATAAAATGAATGTCCCACTAAGTCAAAACTTAACAAGGCAAGTAGATGATAACATCACAACTTCCATATTAAAATTAAGGATTTAAAGTATATACAGACCGTTTTTTTCTGTTTCTATTTCTAATAGGCAAATCTTCAAAGGGGGGGGGGGCTTACTGCAACATCTCGGATCGTGCCATGCAAGAAACAAGAGTTTCAGCAATAATTTGTTAATTGCATCTCCCTTTGCTCAAGTTAAATGCCCACCTCCAGGGAATGCTGGGTAGACCCCACCTACCATGGAATTCCAGTCTTTCTTTATTACCACCCTAACAATCATGCATAATATTTGAAATGATGATGATGATATATTATAAAATTTCTAAAATGTATATGATTGTATATTATAATAGAATGATGTAAAATATTACAATTCTTCAATAAGTATATATGTTATAATTTTCCAATTTCAGATTTGCATGATAGCAACATCACCCGTTCTAAGGCTATGCCAGTCTATCCAGGATGCAAAAGACAACCTAGAAAGTGATTCAGTCACAGTTACCAGACTCTCTGCCATCCTTGCAAGGCTGGAACAAAACATAAGGATGATATTTTCGAGAATGGAAAACCTCAATGCAAGGCAGACCATACAGACCAAATTTGGTCTGGTCAACATAGACAATCAAGGCAATGTCCAAATAGATAGCAGTGTTTGGGAAAAGATGTTTGTTTCCATCAATGAGCTAGATCAGTTAAAAGGTATCCTATTGTGACAGCTACATAATACACTATAATGCTGGCCCCCTGGGCCACTCCCCTGGATACACCCCTGTACTCATATTGTTATCATACTTTTCACAAAGGTGAATGCTTTTTTTTCTATCAGTTAAAATAATTATAATACAAAGTATAGTAGTAGGGCCCTAGGTTAGGAAAGTATATTTATGGTATTGTATTGTTCAGAAACATAAAACATGATTATATTTCATTCCAGATCATTCATTTGAAGACTTGATAACACAATTCCAATCTTCACTATATGAATATTATGAAACCAATGAAGGCCCACCCTTGTACTCCCCTGCGTTGATGCGAGACTTTGTGGAAGAACATGTATGTGGATTGTATGAAATTATTCTAAACTCAATTATAAAAGATACCACTTCAAAAAAAAAGGAAGCAACTACAAGAGCAAAGGACTGTTGCCATTCTTCACATCCTAGCATACTTCAGGTATAAACTATCTAAAAATACAGCTGACAAAGTGTTCTTGGGGGTTTGTTTGAACCCTCTAAAAAACAAATGCTATAGGCCTGTGGTATCACATAAAAATTCGCTTGACATGTACTAGACTATATGCTTTGCTTATCCTACCTACTTGAACAACTACTTTGATCCTTTTTCTGTTATTGTCTGTAGATCACAGAAGACCTCTCAATTTAATAAGGACGTTGGTGCATTTCTTCACCACCATGGAGCATCAAGGTCTGCAATCAACACTAGACCAGTGCTAGGTGAGTGCAAGGAACATAATTAAAAATGACATCTAGTGTATCCCTTTGAACAATCTAAATCCACAAGATATTGAAACTTTGGTGGGTGACATGGAATTGGAAGACCTGTGTTCAAAAATCCTGCTTTTTTCAGGATACAGTGTGGCACCAAGGACACTTGACAGGCAAAAAAAAAAAAAACACAAAAAAGGAACTACCCAAATCAGCTGCAGGAACATCTAAAATATGCAGTTGATGTAAGCTTATTTTTGTCACAACTGACTTTGATTTTAATGTTATATACAGACCTAACCATGATAGATAGATAGATAGATAGATAGATAGATAGATAGATAGATAGATAGATAGATAGATAGATAGATAGATAGATAGATAGATAGATAGATAGATAGATAGATAGATAGATAGATAGATAGATAGATAGATAGATAGATAGATAGATAGATAGATAGATAGATAGATAGATAATGTGTTTATTAACCCTATTGCAGCGAAAGCTGAATTACAGGGCAGCCAGTATATATATAATACATCCTTACATTTACATAACTTGTTGATAACGATAAGTACAGAAATTGTTGAGCCTATTCGTACGGCCGCAGATGGGGACAACAGACGCCGTACCGGACCGTAAACCATACCCATGGTGCGTTGCTACAGGAATAGGAATTAAGCGTTTACATGCACTGCACAATGTCTGAGGAAGGGATTTAGGAAATTCTAGAGTGGTGGGAATGGGGGTGTATTTCTACTAATAAACATTTCAAAGTATAGTCAATTTCCAAATTTAAATATTTTTCTTTCTTTGTTTTATCTTATAGGAGAAGGGCTTCATAATGCTGCTTATAGATGACTTTCACAATATTCACACTGTGCGACTGCCAGGGAGTGATATGAAACTATCAGTGGCTACCCATATGACCTCTTCACTGTTAGATATCCACCCTTCTATCAAAGCCCCAAAGGTGCCTAAAAGTATTGATGCTGTTCATTTCTCCATCTGTTTCAATGAATGGAATCATGCAAAAATGTGTTTGGGGGATCTCAGTTGGAAATCTCCTAACCATTGCTGAAAAGTTGAAGGAGTGGCAAACTTCCTTCTTCAGCTCAGTTCCAGGTTATAGAAAGCTAAATGGAGAGTCAGTGCAGAGTCAACTCGATGAATTTTGTGTTTACCATGACTTAGCACATGAAGAACTATGCAAGCTAAACAGTTGTCGACTAGTCGATGAATTCGAACATCCATTAAAGTCCATGGAAAACTATAAGTTTGCACTTGACCACACAATTAGCAGTGCTGGACAACCATTATTAAACTACACCAAGGAATATGCACTTCCCTGCCCTGGAGATTGGCCTACCTGGTTTTACTTCAAGAAACTTGTTGCGCAACAAAGTAACATATATGCATCATTAATTCCTGAGCAAGGACCCTTTCATGTCAGTTTGAATGCAGTAGAGGACATTATAACAACTTATCACTTCTTTTTTTCAAGGATATATACAGATGTATTTGGAGGTATCCTGCCAGTGAAACCAAAGCCATTCAGATCAAATCTGGTCTTGATTGGCACTCTCCTTGGCTGGCTACTGATCCGAGATAAAGTTCTTGGAAAACTTAAACTGTGCAAAGACATGGAATTTGCATGCATACTCAATATCCTTGATGAAGTTCTCCCTCTATTTATTTTTCAATATGGAGTTATTTTCCGTTCTGGTGACCTAGAACATTATGAGTCAATCATGTTCAGATTCCTGATCCTATTTATCATCTGGAACCGCCATCACTATGACAGGTCAACCCTGTCAATGTTAAACGATTTATGCCACCAACGAAATTTTTTTACTCGAATACTACAACTTTAAAAAGAAATGGCTTGCAATCATCACCGAGAAAAAAGTGGAGATTTGGCACTCCCTGTTACGTTTCCATATACGCGATTACTACAAAGCCAACCAGATTAGAGATACAGCAATTGGTCTTACAACATCAAAAACTGCAAAATCATTCTTTGCAAATTTTATTCGACCATATCTAAGAGGAACAAATTCAGAAAGAAATATAAAATTGATTGCTGGGAGGTCAGCTGAGACACTGCTGAAGCTATTTGTTAGCATTGCACAGAATCTAGGACAATCAAGAAAACTTCCTCAAGAAACAACCAGGCAGGGGACTCCAAAAGGAAAGCCTCAGTTTTATATCAAGACATTTGATACCACAGTAGAGAACAAGGCCTTACCTCTTTCCTACAAATTTTGTAATGAATATCCAGAAAGACATGTCAGATACAAGAAGATGATGAAGTTGTTAGACTCCCATGCTTCCATGCCTACCATAAATCTTGTTTAGTTCAATCTGGTAATAAGTGTTCCCACTGCTTCAAGCCACTCAGTGATCATCTTTCAAAACTAGCAACTGCTTTCAATACTACTCTCATAACTCCCACAAACTCCTCTCCATCCAGGAATACTGCTGAACTTAATGCAAATGACAATGATGATGAAATTCCTGTAGTAAGCACAAAGGATCCTGACTTTTATGACTCAGAACAATGGGCAAACTATGTTGACAGCATCTTAGAAGGAATAACTGTCCCCCAACCTTCTCAGACACCACAATCTACAACACCCAGCCAAACTTCTGCATCAACAAGACAACAAAGTCACTCAAACCAGCAGCATGCAGCTACTTCAGCAATTAATAGAACATTTAAAATTACAACATTGAATGTGTCTGGTTGTAAAATTTGGCTGTTTGAGAACAGTATCTCCCAATCTACCCTAAATGGGCGAAACGGATCAAATGCCTGCACTTTATTGCTATTATTTTAGCCAAAACAGTCATTTCTAATTTAGGAACACTTGCATTTCCAATTGCCCAGTTGTCACCAGTTTGGGGAGTGATTATGTGTTATTGCATTTCTCATGGAAATAGAGTTCACCAACAAGTCACAGGAGGCCGGGGCTATTAATTTCAGAGTTCAAGATGCTGCTGTGCATCTATCTTCAATTGGCACAATTACGGTAGAAGACTCCTTTGATGTAGACTTTGTGTGTCAGAATCCACAAGTCCCACAGTCATCACTTAGGTTCTACCTCCAGCGTCTAGTGAGAGAACCCAATATCGCTGCACTCGTAATAATCAATGGCCTATCTGTATGTTTCCTTGGAAGAGGGAATGAAGTGCTTCTCCTTGATAGCCATTTGCATGGAACTTTTGGTGCCCTTGTTGGTAAAGCTGCACTCAAGATATTGAGCAATATTTAACTATATGTAAGCAGTGGTTAAGTCCTAATGTAATTATGTGTACAGTTTTATAAGTTTTGTTTAGAATTACAGTACTTTATTTGCTATTGCTGTCAGCAACATGCTAGTAAACACCCGACTAAGTTTTTGACAAGTTTCTATCAGGTTTTAGACAGTCTGTTACACAAGTTGAGTAAACTTCATATGTAAAGGATGTCAAAAACACAACAGAATCTTGTCAACTTAGATGAGTGTTCATGGTAGCACATGTCTAAATTAATATTACAATGAATTTTGAGTACTTTACAGCGATGAGAATTTGTATGAATAACAGCAGGCGATATTTGACTGATATGAAATAGTGGACTTCATTCGGGATAATTCAGAGCTGCATTTACAAATTTACTCACGTAACCGTGACGCAGCCCCTTTGAGAAAAATATTAGAAAAGTACTTCTAAGGCAATGTTAGAAAGAAAAATTCGAGACAGGATTAAGAATTAATAAGGGCTCATTATTTTGTGTTATGAAAGCAAAAAGTTACAGGTTTCATACAAGCTATCTGCTAATGAATAAGTCTCATATCCATAAAATTAGGGAAAGAGGGAAGAATAAAACAGATAAGTAAACGCGAGGCGGAACAAAGGAAGTGATAAAAAAAAAAAACAGGAAATTGAGTTGTGCTTACCTCCGCTTCGTTTCGCATCCCTTATAAAAGTCGCTGAAGCATAGATTGGTAAAATAAATGATCAGGGACGAAAGGAACCTTCTCTCTTTCTTTAGATTATAAACATTACTCAATGGCAAGAAATTAAAGTGCACATTTCTCCCATTTTCCTCTCTTGTTTATGCTTCCATGTGGTAGAACGTCCGCCATCTTGGTTTTCAATTTTTGAGCATGCGCAGTGTTTGACCGCTGTGTTTCCCATAATAATACCCTCACCTATGACGTCACTTCCGCCCCTCATATTCCGACCAATCACCACCCTCCCCCCAAAGTTCAAGGCCCCAAGTCCAAAGTCCACCTGTGACGTCACTTCCGCCCCTCAAAATCCAACCAATCACAGCACGCCATTCTCAACAACCAACCAGAACGCGCCACGACCGCGCGGCCGGGGGACTGGAATCCACCCCCTATACAGACTGCATTTACTACTTGCCCATGCCGTTCTTCACAAGCGCCTCTAGGAGACGTTTGTAAAACGCATCAATGCAAGGATGCGTTGCCATTGCCCTCAGTTTTCTAATATTCTACGACGCTCTCATGGAGATTTCAGGGTGGCGTTTTAAAAATCCACGCCCTAACTTTTCCCCGATAACCCCCTCCTGTAGTCTCTCGAGGCTCCATCTGTGTTGCCATAAACATAATTATACATTTGCTCTTACCGTAACCATGCCTTCTAACACCGAGGTTGCTCACAAGCTTCGCTTCATCGTCCCTACTGATGATAGTGTCGGGACCTTAAGTGGCCCCGTGGACAACCTTCCCCTTTATGAGTATTTCTGTGGACATCAAACTCACAAGCCCCATTCCTTACTCAATACCCCAACCCTCACTGCAATAATAGCCGCCCTAAGCGAGCGGTCATTAATAACAATAGTAGAAACATTGTAAACTGAATCAAATATACATTTGAACAATGACTCTCTTGTTCAGTATTATATTGAAACCACACCTATATTCGACGCCTAGAAAAAAGGGAAGCCCCCCCCCCTACATATTTGCTGCCCCCGCCCCCAGTTATAAATGACAGCTCCCTAATGTTCATATCACTCCACTGCTTGCGTTTATTTTCACGGGACAAGAACGCTGGACAAGAACGCTGTCAATAAATATTCACATACGGATTTTGCAACTTTTATTCAACGAACACAAATTCATTGCTTTGCATCAGTTTTCTATATGGATTTTTTTCTTACGTTTAAAAATCATAGAAAGGGAAAACAACACCAGCTGATCATATTTCATTTTCGCGCCAAATACAATTCTTCAAATAAAACTTGCATTCTGTGGATCAAAGCACAGTCGTGAATGCTAACACACCTATGACTAAACAAGAAAAGTCACTAAAGAAAAGCAGTCACGATTAAATGTAAAATCATGCGAAATATATAGCTCGGTTTTCTCTCACTCGTACAAGAAGGAACAGGGCGAAAAACAAAAACAAATAACAACAGGACAGTAAGGAGGGAGTAAACAAACGTGTGCGCCGATTCCACATTCCAAGCCTAAAGTTTGAAGGGGAAAGACTATCGCCACAAAGTCTCGAAAAATGTCGCACAATAACCGAAGGAAATGTAGATCAAAGTTCACCGGATGCCCGAAAGGTAAGTCTGAAACAAGTTGCGCTTGCGGGATCTGGGCGTGTTTCCCGCAGGCCCTTAGATGGATTAGTCCTTGATCTCCGACAAGACATTCAAACATTTTGTATGTTAGCTTATTATTTTTTTTTCTAATTTCCTTCGACATTACTGCTGGTAACGACAAAGTGCAGACGTGCATTTTTCAAGCTCCCGTTAAGGCGATTCGATACAGTTTCCCGAATCTCCAACCATCCTGTCAATCACAACTCGTATCTTCTGCTACAGGGATCGGATTATCAAACTATTTGGCCATGCCATGTGCCTAGGGATGAACTTTATAAAAATGTAACGTGTTTACATTGCTGTTTCTATGCCAACGGAACGGCGAACCCGTTAAACTCACTATTTGCGAAGTGCTGTTCGCTATAGGGAAATGTTTTAACAAATAAGCTATAGGATATTGTACATCAGACCTTGGTCGACACTTAGAGGAAGTTTTATTAAAATCAGAGGAATTCCGAGAAATTGGCGTATTTTTATTTTCAGTCATTCTGTTATTTACCTACTCTGAAATTCGCACCTGAAAAAAATCCATACGCGGGCAAGGATTTTTTTTACCATTGGTATTTAGCTACCTCCTATATCTAAGAACATACCAAAAATGAAAGCAATCGGTTTTGTTGATCGTAAGTTTTAGGGGCCATTCCGGGGACTATATGACACTTTCAAAATGAAGAAATTGAACTTTTTCGCTTTTTTGGCCGCCAAATAAAATGTTGCCGATTAATTTTTTTTTCGTCGTTTTTGTAGAATAAAATTAATATATTGAGAAACATTCGGGTTAACTTTGAGCTCCATTGAAGGGTTGTAAGTAAGCGATTAGATTTTTTGAAAATGGGCATTTCAATTTTCGCGCTGCCCTTGTGGTTGACTCAATTTATAATTAAGCTTACTATCTCTCTTATTCAGTTTTCGTTTTGTAGTTTTAATTTATTCCAGTTGATATATAAAAAGGAGTGACCTTATCGTATCGCAAGCTGTATTTTTACCCGGCAACATGGTACAAAGATAAACTTCAGGTACAGTTACAGCAAGCCTCTAAATGGGGTCTTCAGAAATTTGGAGGATCTATTAATAAGAGTTGCAACTTTTACTCCAATGAAATGCTAAAATGATTTGGAAAGGAGCGCGGGAACTTTAAGGTTGCCTTAGGGGCTGATGGGGCCCCTTTAGGAATAGGATCTGATGCAACTGCCTGGCTAGTTAGCTTTCTAAATGTAGGTTCCAAAGTCGCTTGTCCCTATGATAATTTTCTATTGTGTGGGACTAATTGCAAGGAAGATCACATAGCAATGGTTAACTATGCTTAAGACATTCTATTTAAATGAAAACCATTAAAGAGAAAAATATGTAATTGGAGGTCAAACTGTAACCTTTCAATTTGAATTTGCACCTTCTGACATGAAATGGCTTGCGTTTTTCTCTGGCGAGCTTAGGAATGCAACACCCTTTTCTACTTTTGCAAATGTTAACAAAGATGGTATGTAAACAATAAAAAAATGAGCCCACCAACGCCTGACAGCCATGGGTGTATCATTACGGAATAAAAGTTGCTAAGAAAGTCAATGAATTTGAGAGATCATTTGCAAACTCACACATTTCAGAAAAGACCAAACAATCCATAATCTTAAGTTTCATCAGAAGTATGAAGTCCAGGCAAGAGCGCATTCCAATGCTAGGCCCAGTCATTGACAAAGTCTTAGCAGAGCCTCTTCACAACTCCAACAATGACTGGCAGTTTTTTTAACAACAAGCTTTTCTATGTAGTTCTAGATATCAGCCAGATCCCTACAACAATAAAGTCAGTGAAGGAATTGGATGAAATTTCTTCTATATTTGAAGGCCATTAAAAGCAGCTGGTTGCAATGTACTTTCTAAGAAAACTGAGGTCCTGGTTCTCTGAAAACAGGAGGGCAACATTTGAATTTAGATTCACTGGCGAAGAAAGCAGAAGCTTCTGTCATAAAATCTCATGAAGCTTTTGGCTGCTGTTTTTGTTAATCATGACAACGTGCCATCATACCATGTTACCTGGCATGCTTTAGCCTACTTTGGTCTTAAACTTAGAAATGCGGTTTCGCTATTTAATAGACAGAACATCGACAGCACCTATGTAAATAACCTAAAGGTAAACTGTCAGGCTGTTTTCAATAGAGCCAAAATGTTCCTTGGCAATGTAAACCCAACAATCTGGACTATGGGCTATTCCATCCCCTACCATGCTTCCCTTACTGCCAAAAAGTATGGGCTGGGACTTGGTATCAGCACTATGCAGGGGAGAGAGGCAAAGCATATGCACTTACAACAGCATGCGAAGTATGCCCTCACGTGCAATCGCTGGAAGTTAGTATTTAAACATGAATACATAACAACACTTTACTTGAGGTAACTCGATGTGCATGCATACATGTACAAGCACACCACACAGAGCTACAACCCAGACAATGCAGGCTCACAAGCAGTTTGCTACTGCGGTTTTCAAAAACAAGCATGTAGAGAAAAGTGCCAATTTTGCGAAGAAAGCATCAAACTAGCAAATGAAAACAGTGTGCAAAATGGAGTGCTAGATTAAAGTGCCTCTGGCATCAAATTTATATGTCTTATTTAGCGAATTTTTCACGAGAGACTTTTTAAAAGAACAATTCAGTCAGATGACGAGGTCCAAGCCTAGCCTCGATCTGGCGTTTTCTGGCGGCGGGCTTCTCCCTTCTCATTCAAGGTTTCTTTCTTTTCTATACTTTCGTCTATTTATGTTTATTTGAGAAGAAGAATATATAACATATACAAAAAATGTCGAGCGACGATAGTTCAGTATCAGCTGAAGATACTTTAATCTACGAAGATGACTTGGGGCCAGTGCCAAGTGCAGCTGCTGCGTATAGGCAGCATCTTGACAAAGAAGAACGCCTCAATAGGATTCTTGACAGATTTTCCGGCGAAGTTGATGTAGCTACATGGTATGTACAGCACCAATGTCTATATTCGTTGGCCATCTTCCTTGTATAACATTTACTTGTGTGTCAATCTTACAATAACCACAAATATTAGTAAGCCTTTGAAATGTACTACTCACACTCTTGTTTTGGTGGATTTTTATTCATAAGTACAGTAAAGTAAGTTATTTGTTTTTATTATACGTACTGATTATTTACCTATACAACACAGTAGGAAAGTACTCTTAAATTAGATTAACTAATAAATATAATACATTTGACATGATTCTCCTTCTGTATGATTATATTTCTCCTTCTGTATACATTTATTTTATTTCTACAATAAGATTGGTTCCTTCTATGAAACATAAAAATCTATTTTACTTTAAAAAAAAAAGCTTTTTTAACATACCTAAGTCATATTTGTATGAAGTAATATAAGGCAATTTCTCTATTGACAGGTGTAAATGCTTAAATTGCTCTTTGGAAACCGTGACCCAGCCTGAGGAGTGCTGGTGCCGTGGTGACCGGGGATAAGTGCATTTTCACACATCCTGGTTTTTGAGGGATGTTGCCTCAACCCTTAGGTTCTGGCAAACGCAGCCAAGCGTCTTAAAACTAAAGATCATACCACCTATGCTGCTACACAAAAACAAATGAATGTGGCCAATCAGAAGTAAGTCTATTTGAAATAATGAACATTTATTTGAATAAAAGAAAGCAGTATAGGCTTTTTGCAGCTAAGAAGCTTGTGACAAAGAATGTTCCTTTTTTTAAACCTATAAAAAATGAAATTTAAAAACTTCTAAACGGAAAAAAATAAAATATTGTTTTTTTCTATTTCCCATCAGTTTTATTCTGGGGAAAAACACGAGCAAGGTTGTAGCTGTATCATCAAAAAGGCTTATCAACTGCTCTTTATATTGATTCATTCATTTATTTATTTAGAGACTTTCAATTTGTTTTACCATTTGACATGCTATATAGTAAAATTATTACTAATGTTTAAAATCACTTGGATCATTTGAATCTGTGTAGACAACTTTCCCATTATTTGTCTTCTGCTAAAACAGCACCAGATTCTGAAATGGAATCGACATTAACAATCACATACTGTGCTTACTACTATCCAGTGGCCCTGGAATGGCATGCATGTTTCATTTATTTATTTAGAGACTTTCAATTTGTTTTACCATTTGACATGCTATATAGTAAAATTATTACTAATGTTTAAAATCACTTGGATCATTTGAATCTGTGTAGACAACTTTCCCATTATTTGTCTTCTGCTAAAACAGCACCAGATTCTGAAATGGAATCGACATTAACAATCACATACTGTGCTTACTACTATCCAGTGGCCCTGGAATGGCATGCATGTTTGATGAATTAGGAGTCCCTGCCCTTTAAATAAATAAATAAAAATCTAGATATGACAAGGTAAACTTCTTCATTAACCTGGAATTCATTTGAAGGATCTTTTTTGTGGAGAACCTTCTTATCTTTTCGCAGACGGATGCACAGTCTGTTGGTACAAAGACGCTGCAATTGTTCATTAGTTAGGAATTATCACATAGTAAATGGTTGTATAGAACTGTCCTACTGACATTGACACTTTAATCCCATTACAGTCCTGTGGATTGATAACATTATTCAAAGAATATTCAAAGCATCATTTTTCTATATCAATGTTTCATTGCTGTCAACCCAGCTTGGACAGAAATCTTATGAAATCATGTGAAATACAGTAAATATGTGAAAAAACCCAAGAGAGCCATTGAATACAGAGAATGTATGAACATTCTCACAAAATTAGACTTGTGATAAGGTCTGGGTGAGATCCCTCTCTAATACAGGAACAGATGATTGTTCACATTGTGTAAATACCATGTTTCTCAAATTTCAAGATTATAGGAAATTTTACAGATCACAATGCACATTTAAAACAGTCCTATAGCCTGTTTGCAGCTACATTTAAACATTACTGTTAACTTAACAGTTTGCATTGGCTGTTAATGCACTTACTATGTCGACCCCCCTGAAGTGGGCGTGGCTCAAAATAAAGTTGTTAATCTTTTTTGGACCCTTCAAGTATTTATCTTTGCTGGGATATATATAGATTAACACTATAGCATGTTTGAAAAAAAGTATTTTAGCATATCTCATGTGGAATTGCCCATTCCACTCTTTACAAGAGTATCCGCCATTGCCAGGGAACTTGTCCAGGACCATTCACATATCTACATAGCAGATCTCGAACATCCTCAGCTTTTCTGGCCTGTCTGCCTTTCCGGCTGTTTGGGACGCAGACGGCTGTTTGGGTCGCAGACTTTCTGACGCACCGCAAACAGCGTGTAAAATTATCTTCTGACTGCCTGTCGGAGTGGGGTCCAGTCCCCGCTGGAGTGCCTCAAGGTACCAAGCTGGGCCCATGGCTGTTCCTACTTATGATAAACGATCTTAGGCTAGCCGACACCCACACTTGGAAATATGTGGACGACACTACAATTGCTGAAACTGTTCCCCGAGGCTCCCCTGGAAACATGCAATCAGCAGTATCCGCTGTTGAGGCCTGGTCGCAATCTCAGGGAATGCAACTTAACGCTGAAAAGTGCAAGGAGCTGAGGTTTGACTTTAAGAAAATCATCCACAACTTTCCTTCCCTCGTGATTGATAATCATGAGCTCCCCGTTGTCACGAACGCGAAGATCCTTGGAGTCACCATAACAGAACACCTCAAATGGAACGCCCACGTCTCCGAATGTATTAAAAAGGCCAATAAGCGATTATGCTTCATTGTAATGTTAAAAAGAGCCCAACTCCCTATTAGGGACATTATTGCCTTTTATCTTTCCACTATTAGGCCAGTTTTATAATACTGCGCGCCTGTTTTCCACAATGCCCTCCCAGCATATCTCAGTGACGAGATCGAGAGAGTGCAGAAAAGAGTAATGTCCATTGTGTCACCACAAGCCAACTACCAGGACTGCCTTGCCAGCTATGGCTTACAGTCTTTGAAGGACAGACGGGGCGAACTCTGTCTTAATCTGTTCTCGTCTATTTCCACCTGCCCTAACCATAAGCTAGCGAACATCTTACCACCTAAGAACCAGTGTAGTTATAGTCTTAGACAATCCAGAACATTCTCAATTCTCGCTGCCGAACCGAACGTTTTAGGCGATCTTTCATCCCGGCCATAGCATCCAGTTGCACCACTAAATTTAACGTATAATCCTAACTGAACATATCATATTCGCTCATTTTATAGTATATAGCTTTCCTCTTATCATAGTCACATTTTAGTCTATTACCTGTAATATACATATATATAGCTATATTTTTCCCCTTTTTTTTTTCTATTTTACTCGATGTAAATTGCGCAATTTTGTTGCTAAGTCATCAGGTGGGCTAAAGGTCCACAAAAACTGCAAGCACGGTAGAGAGCAACCCTCTGTTCCATCGTCTGTTGCTCGGGCCTTCAAATGTGAAGATTGCGATGGCAGTTTTGGGACGCAGGCAGGACTGTCCCTTCATCGGAGACGAGCTCACCCTTCCCTGTACCACGCCCAAAATCTTCCAAGGCAAAAAGTAAAAGCGAGATGGAGTAGAGAGGAGATGGTGTTGATTGCAAGAACCGAACTTGAGCTGCGCAATGAGGGCAAGTCAAACATCAATAAGGAGCTAGCCGGCCGATTTCCTGATCGGTCCCTCGAATCGATCAAGGGGCTACGCAACAAGAATGCCCGGTATGCAGAGCTGCTTGCTCTGCTCGAGGCCGGGGGGGCAGTACCACCCCCCCTGTTGATCTCGAGTCTCAGGAGGATGCTCAGGTCCCCCCGGTTCTTGGGTGGGCGGCGGCCCTGCGTGCCGGCATTGACTGTAATGACCTATTGTGTGACGATCTGGTGTGGGTAACGGAACCTGGCGTGCCGGACAATAGAGTTAGAGAGAGGGTCTCAGCTGAATTTGAACATCTCATCAGCATAGCTGCGAAGCATCCCCGACACAAGGCCAGTAAAGAGAATTCCAACAGAGGTTCTTCTCTCCCCACTGACCGGAAGGCACGGCGAGGTAGACTGTTTAGGGAAACCCAGGAGTTGTACCGCCGCAACCAATCGGCCTGTGCGGAAAGAGTCCTAGACGGCTCCTGGGAATGCGAGAAAACACGTAGTAGCTTCTCCTTGGAGGATATGCAAAAGAGTTGGGCACCCATATTTGAGAAGAAGTCGGTTGAAGATGTACGGGTGGTGGAGGTTGTTAACCCCATAGCATGGGATACCCTTGCACCAGTTTCCGTAGCGGAGTTAGAAGTGATAATTAAGAAGGGCACAAAATCGGCTGCCGGTTTAGACGGTTTGTCATTTGATGACGTGTGGAAACTGGGTTTGGAGCAACTTAGAAGCCAATTCAATCTCTGGCTATTGTCCGGCACGCAACCGGTGCAGCTCTGCTCAGGCCGTACAATATTTCTACCAAAGGAAACTGTTCCGGAAACGGAACTACAACATCGGCCGCTGACTATCGCTTCGGCGGTAATCAGGCTATTCCACAAGATTATGGCCGCCAGGCTAAACACCACAGTAAATACTAACGAAGCCCAGAAGGGGTTTAAAGCGGGAGATGGGATTGCCCAGCATGTGTTAACGTTGCGGGCGATCATCGACTCGGCAAAAAGTGACCTAAAACCGCTGAACCTGGTGTTTGTTGATGTCAGCAAAGCATTTGACTCCGTCAGTCATGAGACAATTCTCATAGCCTTGAAGCGACTTGGAGTACCGCCACCGTTACTGTCGTACGTGTGTGACCTGTATAGTAGATCGACTACGATCATACAGCACGGTGGACGGGGGAGCCAGCCGATAAGCGTTAGGCAGGGGGTGAAACAAGGTGACCCCCTGTCTCCGTTCATCTTTAACGCGGTTATCGACTGGGCCCTAGCAGAACTAGATCCGCTGATTGGAGTTAAATTTGGAGGAATTATGGTGAATGCACTTGCCTATGCAGACGATGTGGTGTTATTAGCCGAAACAAGGGCTGGGTTGTCTAAAATCGTGTCTGCCTTTGAAAGAAACCTAGCACTGGGTGGTCTAACAATTAGCTCTGGACCGAAAGGTAAATCCGCGACACTATCTATCGCCGTGGATGGGCACGCAAAGAAGTGGGTGGTTGTTGACGAGCCCTTTCTTACTGTTGCAGGCAAGGTAGTCCCTTCTATTGGGCCCACTAGTGACTACAGGTACCTCAGGATCCTAATATCTGCCGGAGGTGCTAGGGTGCGGACAGACTGTAGAGAGATTCTCACGGAGGGGCTCAAAAACATCACTAGAGCACCCCTGAAACCACACCAACGGCTTATTCTACTTAAAACCTACTTTTTACCGCGCTTTATGCACCAGCTGGTACTCGCCCCAGTTAATGATGGCTTCCTTCGGTGGTTTGATAACTGTGTGCGAGCGGCCTGTCGCTCTTGGCTGAAACTGCCACACGACACGTGTATGGCTTTCTTTCACGCTGCTATATTGGACGGCGGTCTGGGTATACCGTCCCTACGTTATCTGGTGCCACTTCTTAAACGAGACCGATTCCTCAAAATCTGCAAGGCTACGGACTCTTGTTCAAAGGAGTTGCGTGGTCACCCCTTCTTAGCCACCCTTCTGAACCGCCGCGGACTCCCAACCAAGATCGGTGGAGTCCTAGCGTCGGATAAGGGTGCGGTCCGGAGGGGATGGGCAGCTGAGCTGCATGGGAGGCTGGATGGGAAGGGGCTAGGGCAATCAAGAACAGTGCCAGGTGCCCATGAGTGGATTGAGTCTCCCCCCCCTAGAATGAGAGGTGCAGAGTTTGTCGGGGCCATCCGTGCACGCGTGGGACTTCTCTTCTCTAAGACCCGGGCGGCGCGGGGGAGGCAGGTGGCTAATGTTAACTGTGAATCCTGCCTTCGCCCCCAATCCGCACAGCACATGGTTCAAATTTGTCCCAAGTCGCATGGTGCCAGAATTCGCCGGCACGACGGCATTGTCGAATCTCTAGCTAAGGCTGCAACTCGAAAGGGTCTCATGGTTCAATGTGAACCCTTGATCTCAGACCCTATGTACGGTCTGCGAAAACCCGACCTCGTTGTTGCTGGGGAACAACAGGCCTTTGTTATTGATGTTACTGTCTGCTCTGAAAACATAGATCCAGATGCGGCACATCGGCAGAAGTGCTTATACTATAACACGGAGGGTGTCGTGGAGTGGGTTAAGAGGAAGACTGGTTGTAGGGAAGTCGTCTTTGGTGCTTGTGCAGTCTCATGGCGGGGTGTGTTCAGTGGTTTGAGTGCAGACTTTCTGGTCAAGAGGTTGAGGTTGCCTAAAGGGGTAATACCAGTGTGCGCCCTGAAAGCAGTCACTGGGTCAGCTAAGGCTCACAAATTTTATAACAGCACCACTTTCATCTAATTGCTGGCTCAGTTGGAACTTTTCTCATTCATACTAGTAATTAGCCAATATTGAATCCTTTCTATTTTTCTATTTCACTATTCATTTTAGTAATTACTTAGCTCAATGAAAGGCGTCGGCCAGCCTAAAGGCCTAATTTCTACGTAATTTTATATTTAGTATTATTAAAAGTAGTTTTTAGCTTTATAATTTTAACAATAAGGTAGTTAAATAAAGGTCTAGGCCCTGATAATAATATTTAAAAATCCTTATTTTGTTTTATTTTATTACTTATTTTTACGCCCTCAGTGTTTTTTAGCTGCCATGGAATCTTTTTGAAATAAACTATCTATCTATCTATCTGACAGCAAATGGGCTCTCCTTCACATCATCTCTCCAAGTACCTTGGCTTAGCTCTCCATTATCACTCTCTGTGTCAGTAGACCCTGGTGGGGTATATCTCCCTGGAATTGTTGACCTCAGATAGTTGTGGAAGGCCAATGCTGCTAACACTATATCAAATGCACTATCTGGCTTTACACATAATGCTGACAGGAACACCCTAAATCTGCTGGCAAGAATTCCAAACACATTTTCACTTATGCGGCGGGCACGTGAAATTCTGTAGTTGAAGATCCTCTGTTCTTCTGTGAGATTTCTCTGAGAGATGTCTCATGATGTTAGTTTCAAGAGGAAAAGCATCATCTCCCACAAAGAAATGAGGCACTGGCTCAGAATATGAGGCATTTCAAACACAGTCTTGAGGTAATGGTAGCATGGACGGCCCAGGTAATCCGAGAGTGCCTGTAAAATAGAAATCGCAATTATGATAGTAATAAACATTTGTTTATGCTGCAATGGTACATTTGCATCAGTATATTGACAGCATGAAGTGTACAACTAACTGTTTCTGCACTCTGCCCTTGGTCTGAATTCTTGTGTGTATGTATAAATTAAAACTTTCCCAAATGACATTGTTTTTTTGATAAGAAACATAAATAAGCTATTTACTGACTTGTGGTTGGTTGTATAGGGAACCCAGTGACATCTTAATTTTATGTTAATTTCTACCATATGCCATAGAAAATACAGCCAATCAGAATGGTTCCATCAGAATACAAGGATGGCTTAATGGTGGCCTCTAGCAGGTGGGTACTCAAGTGAAACATGACTGGGGGTGGTCCAATGGTGCTTAACATTACCACCATTTTACAATGTTTCCACTTTTTCATACCCCAAAAGATATTGATTTTTAAGATGTTTCATGGAAATAGCTTCAGCATATTGAGAAGAATCATGTGTTGCATGATGGCTATATGACAATACCATCAGACTTTTCAACCCCCCCCCCCCCCCAAAGTATGTCTGAACTCACTGTCATGTTTCTACTTTGAGTACCCCTCGGTTTGGCAGCACATAATTGTATACCACTCAACCTCAAGCATGCAAACTATATTCTACTTTCCCTAGCATGGGCCACTACATTTCTAAGCACCGCTATGAAAATAAATTATATGTTGGCCAATCACAAGACACTACCAGGAGTAAGACAGTTTTGAATTTAAAAATAAACTAATGTTTCCAGTCCGGATTTCTAAAAAAAATTGACAGGACGGGCGGCTTTTTATTTCATTTCCTGAATTTGTATTATTTGCAATTATGTAGTTTCTTTATGTCGATGACGCAGTGTATTTACATTTTTCCCAAGAGATAATAGGAGTTTTCTGTGATTCTGAGGTGAAACATGAAATATTTATTAATAAACACAACTCGCAAGTCATATATTACTGAAACTGAAGTTTCTAGTTCTTCCGCATTTTTTTCAAAGTCAGTAGCACAAGTTGTTTCTTGTTTTATAGGCTTTTGGTTAAAAATAACAAATAAGAAACAATTTGAAGCAGCCCCCCCCCCCCCCCAAAAAAAAAAAAAAAAGACGCAGGCGGGGATGAGAAACATTTGTTTATTTTTACTTGGCCAAACTGTGTAGTATAATGTTTTGGCAAAATCAAAAAATATTTTTTTGTAATAGTATCGTCGGCCGGTAATCGTTTGGCCAATTTTTCAAATGGTAATTATTTACTGTCATATGCCACCCTAATATTGGGTGTCAAAACTGGAAATAAATTGATATACGATTTATTAATAGTGTTATTGAAAAATTACCTTGAACATATGATTGCCAGAATGAAGTATCCTTCAATACCCCTCCATCACTGATTCTTCCTTGACATCCGACATCACAGTAAATGAACCTGTAATCCGCGTCAGCTACAGCCATTAAAACAATGCTGTAAAAGCCTTTGTAGTTATAGAATTACTATAGTTATAGTTAGAACTAGTTATTACTAGTGCAGCTTCCATCGATTTTAGATGAAGAAACTATTTCAGAATTGTCATTTTGGCAAAACAACGTTCATCAAATAAATTGTAAAACACAAATGCTGTTCCCTGAAAACTAGTATACTCAGGCGTTTTCTGACGTTGCTTGTGCTGCCTATATAGATGTTTACGTAAGTTTTTAACTAAAACTGGTACGACTTTGGAAAAACAGTTCTACTTGGAGAAAAATCAGTGCTGCTTCATTGGCCATTAAGGCTTTTGAGTTTGAGCTTTGTAATCGCAATATTTCGTGGTTTATAACAAGAATGTAGTCTATATCATTTATTACGGTTGTTAGCAATTTTTTCGTAGCTTCAGTCTATAGATTTAGATTTGTTACACTTCTGTTGTGATCATATTTCTTTGAAAATCAAATTTCCAGATAATATATTTGCGACAGATATTTTGGTTAAGATTATACTCCGATGATTTCATCATAAAGGAACATGTTTTCACAGGCCTTATTGCTCTGGGGTCCTCATCTTGTTGATCGCTTTTCTTGCCATTACCCCATCACAATAATAGGCTTCCATGCTTTAAATCTAGGTTCTATCAACCTGGCACGGAAGCTGTAGATCATTTACAGAAAACCGGCATGCTGATGACAATTGGTTGTTTCCGCCATCTATTCTTATTCCTATGGCCATTAATCACCTTCGATTGTGTAGTGCACAAAACTTTGATTGCCCCCTTTTGGAAATCAGCAGCAGTTTGGGTTGTTTTTTGCCCAGATGGCGTTTATTGAGACAGCGCACTTAAAGACTAGAGATTATGAAACTATTATGACAGGTCTCTGGCGCGAGCTAAGAACTCTTTGTTTGGTTCTACCAAACACAGTTTCCGCCTCGTCGCGATCAGAATTTCTCTCTTAAGAGAGGCTCGTATTTGTATGTCAAGCTTTTTGCACTAACGTCCAAGGTGAGTGTAAAGAATGCAAACCCTTATCACTATAGCATTTAATTAGATTAACACCAGTGATTTACACTGACTGCAGGACTGCATATGTACATTGTGTAATACTGTTATGAGTCTACGGTACTCTATATACCGAGAATCTAATTGCACTCTTGTTCCATTAATGTCAATTATAATAAGTTTTTTTTTCACATATTATAATCACTATAGTATTAGTGATTTTTAACACCAACTTATAACTATAATTGCATTTATAATTATAATAAATTTGCTTTGCTCATGTAATCCTCTCAGATTTTTGTTTTTTCTTTCTTTTCAGATATCCCAATGAAGGCTTCTGGGTAGAATAAGTGTTTCACCGTCTACATCTTCCGCGCCAGTCTAGCCCGAACTTTGTTAACTCTATGTCATTCAGCAGTGATTACTGCTAGCTGGGCGCTGGCTACATATCCAAAATAAACATGAGTTGTCATGAACAGTGTTTGTTGTAAAGTGTTATGAAATGGAGGCAAAATGACGACTTTTGGGTGATGTGATTAAATAAACTGGATGTATTGATTCTTTTACTTGTTAAATTATATTTTATTTCCATTTAAACAATATTCTTTGAGTTTTAGTTAGTGTTTTTGAGAAAAGTTACGCTACCCCCATTTCTTGCTTCTGACCAGCCATTTTGAATTTTAAAAAAGACGCCATCTTTTGTGGGCGGAGCTAAGCCTTTTATATCGGAACCTCGTGTTTAAGGAATATTTGGCACAGGGGGCAGGATTCACACTCAGATTATGCAACGAAAGAATGTGAACATGCCAAGATTTTCCATTCCTTTTCACCTCTGACCTGGCAGGAAGGTAGGTTGCAGCGTGTATTAGGATTTGGCATAACTGAGGAATGCTTTTGCTTTTGAAGTTTCTTTCCAAAAAGCTTTGATAAAAGTACTCTGAAGGTAGCATCCCGGCCAGAGAGTGTTAAATTTCCTGGAGCAGAGGCAATGTTTTGAAGAACAGTGGAAAGTATTTTTGCGCACTTTGTTTTGAGAAACGCAAGTTGGTAGTGGGATAAGGACCTGTAAGACTTTTTTGAGAAGTGTGAAGTGAGGTTTTCTTGGTTAAAAATAGCTTTGACCTTTCTTTGTAATGAGTCTGTAGAATCTTGTTGGTTTGTTTTTAATTGGAGGATACTCATCAAAGATTACAAGGCGTGTCTGTAGAAGAGTATAGAGATCGGGGTGGTGCTCCCCCCAGTAAGAGCACATGTCTAACCAAACCAGAAGAGCTTTATCATAATGATGTTTTTTAAAAGCAGACAAACATGGTTACTGCTGACACGGCCATGCCCTTCTGGTACCCTCTGCTACGGCCCTGACAACAACGCACTTCACAATTAATTAAATTGACGCACTTTTACAATTGACGAACTTTGTAATTATAGGCTTTTTTTTTGTTACGTTAGACTTATTTTGTAATAAGACCCATTTTGTGATAATTGGCAATCTACCTGACTTGCTTTGTAAAACCTAAGTACCTCAAAATAAAACCTAAAAAATGAACTATAGAAATTTCACAAACAAACAGTGACTCACCGAATCTAGTAAAACTTACCAGTGTCGCTTCCACTTTTTTTGCAGTTCATCATTCGTGTTGTTTAACTCCTAATAGATAGAAAAAAAGTCTTGCCGCGAGTTTGCTCTATCTTGCCGCGAGTTTGCTCTATCTTGCCGCGAGTTTCCTCTATCTTGCCGCGAGTTTCCTCTATCTTGCCGCGAGTTTCCTCTATCTTGCCGCGAGTTTCCTCTATCTTGCCGCGAGTTTGCTCTATCTTGCCGCGAATTTCCTCTATTGCCGTGACACTTTTGGGCCACCGTAATTTTGACTATGATCACTTAAAGATTCGATAAAATTCACAGCACGGAGATTTGCTAAGGAAATATAACCGGTACAATCCACCTACGAAAACCAGTACAAGTCGGCGATGTCCCTGGCAGCCAGCAAGGGGTGAATGACGTACGCAAAAAGGCGGATTCTGATTGGGTGATGTTGATTACAGAACGTAAGATCGCGTCCAGGGGTCCAATGTTCATCAAGATTCTTTCATCACATTGCGTTATTGCGAAACAAAACAAGCAGATGTGTCAGGATGTGCTATAAGGATAAATCAGACAAACGACAAACTGCGCCAAAATGAGTCCAAGGTAAAAGCATGGCAAGACCTCTATCGGAGAAATGTAATGAAAATCCACCCCCGGCCCGCTCTACCAGGAAATTTTTGCAAACAACAAAAAGACATACTTGTGTACCCTGTGTAATCGATCTTTGTCAAGACTTCAGCGCCTAGACGAACATTTACAAAAGATTCATGGTAAACGAGACTCAAGTAAGTACCTTAAGGTTTATGCTATAGTGTCTAAATGGGCCACCGTACAAAATGGCCTCAAAGAAATTTGTTGTTGTTGAGTGGGCTAACAACGCGGAGGATCGTCGCGAGTTTACGGTTCTAAGGGGAAGTGATATCATCCCTAAGACAGGCAAAGTTTTGCGCCAGGGTGGTGTGGTATCTGTTGTATACAGAGAGAAGGCAGCAGACACACCAAGACTTTACGATGCAGAAGTGTTACAAATCTTCGGTAAGTCGAAGTTAGGCTGCTTTTTTGTATCGTTTTACTTTATAGAGACCTTATGCAAGGTCCTGGCGGCGCACGTAGAAAGCGAAAATAGGAAAATGCTGTTCTAGATTTGCCATCGCGGGACAACGCCTCACTTCGTGAGCGCGCGCGCCGTTCTTGAAGCCGTCGCTTCAACGGTAAATCTTGACGGCGGTTCGTTCTATTTTGTAACATACATGCGCCGTAAGAAGAAAGAGGGTGCAGAACCTCTGTATTATGACTTCAGTGCTAAAACTCAGAGCAATTTCAGGATGGAACTTAAGCAACGTAACGCAGAGAATTTTTAAGCTATTATAATTCTAAAGGATGTGCATTTTTATAAAAGAAGCATGAAGCATGAGCCCAGGGCGACGGAAAATCTTGAAGGCGTTTCGTTTTATTATGTAACATACATGCGCCGAGGGCGCAGAACCTCTGCGTTATGACTTCAGCGCTAAACACTCAGAGCAATTACAGAATTATATCTCAACTTGCAGTTTTTGGATTTGGATTTCAGACTCACAGCGCAAGGCAAAGCAGTTCGAAAACGAGCTGCTTGAGGGAGGCAACGACAGCGACCAAGGTAACATTATAAGAATAGGAACATCCACAAAATATTAAATGCATTCTTCGCATATCACTTACGTGAAAGGTTTGTGCTAGTTAATTTACCTTCACACAGTAGATAATACTTTGCTAAAATAGTATATTAGTGTTAATGTAATGTTATTTACCTAGAAGTAACATAAAGTAAACACTTAATGATGGGGTTAGCATAGAGCATTGTAAATCAGTGTTTTGCAATGATTCTTGTTTATATTTCAAGAAACACAGCGACCAAGAAAAAGCCGAGTCAAAAGGTGGTAGAAGCCGCAAGCTTAAATGACGAAACAAGCGGAGGAAAGCATGGTAAGCATTGAGCCCTCTGCTGTGAAAGAGGCTGGAAGGTTTTTTTTTTTTCAGTTAGAAAACATTTACAGGAAAGCATTAATAGAAACTGCGCGGGATGGGGGGGAGGGCAATATCAACATTTGCCAGCGAGACAACGTACCTTGATTTTGATCGTGGTCTTGCGCGAACCTGTCGTATCATATTCCTCGTTCAACAATTCCCGCGCTTTTTAGACAGCTAGAAGAAACCCTATCACCTTTAAAAATATATGTTCATCAGTTTATCACTTTTGGAATATCCCGATAACTTCGAAATTGTCAGTCAGAGTATTTGGGTCACTGACGTCAACCATCACCGTTTTGTCAGCTTTTTCTCTTACGATTGCAAAATGATTCGGATTCTTAAGTTGTTTACCCAATAAGCCTTGTCTTTGGGCCAACATTGTAAATAATGTTGATTATAACAAAAAAGGTTGTTATGTTCAGTTACGGCTTGATTACGTTAATTTAGAAATATGTAAACCTCCATAAAGCGGCCCCCAAACTAAGATTTTTGATTGCAGCCAATAAAAGACCAAAAAGCAACAAGTCAAAGTCGGGAGACGTTCGAACACCCAAACCTAAGGTAATTTCCGGCTCTTTGTCTCATTGAAGCCATTCTGGTTTCATCCATAGTTAACTGTTAACCAACTAATTTTCATTGCTGCTTATATACTCTAAAAGGTTGATGCACGCTCGAACCTCTGTTGCGTATTGCTATTTTTGTTTGTTCAGGAACTGCAAAATACTGTACAAGGCGAAAAGATAAGAAATATAATGAGCAGGAGAAGGTTCCCAGAGGATAACCTCGAGGTTTCCAGTGTTTCGGCCTCTCATCATCCACTTCACGCCCCACTAATGCTTTACAACCACTTAAACCCCCATCTAATACTCCACAACAACTCACAACCCCTCCGCATCAATCTAATACCCCACGACCACACACACCTCCTTCTTGTCAATCTAATACCCCACGACCACTCACACCCCCTCCGCGTCAATCTAATACAACACAACCACCAGCATATCCTCCGCGTCAATCTTTTGCCTTACAACAAACCACACCGCTACACACTTCACAACCACTCCGGCCCACTCCACGTCGTCCATCAGACACCCCACAACCATTCACACCCCCTCCACGCCCATTTGAGGACTTGCGTTCACTTTCATCCACTCCACGCCAATCCACAACCAGTCCACAGTTTACTCCGTTCACACACACTACCACATCAGTCTACTTCATCTTATTCTTTGCAAGCCACTAATGCGTACAGCACTTAATGCATCTAATAATTGGCAAGTCAATTCTTCAATAACTGACGATTCTAACCTATCACTCGAATACAACACTCCTGATCCATTAATTACTAACGCCTTTCCCAGTTATTCCGCTATGTTGGAAGATGAGCAGCCCAACAACTGGGAAACATTCGCTCATAGCACTACTTCTGCCATCCAAGACCTCAAGGCAGAGGTCGAAACACTTAAACAAGAGGTCAAACACCTGAAAAGAAAACTAAAGGTGAGTTTACACCGTGTGATTATGCTAATATAATACTTATGACAAAAACGAATAGGTTGTTGTTGGTTAAACGGCGGCTTCGATATTCTGAATCCGCTCCCTGGATATGAGGAACTTGGCTCTCAAACACAGGATATAAATATTATTTGGGCACAAATTCAAATTATGTCATTCAGTACTTTTATCCCGCCTTGGATTTTAAGATTTTGTGAATTATGTATTTTATATTAGTAGCCGAATGCAGTGAATATAAGACTATCAGCAAGTAGTTTTGGATTTTTCAAAGGCTGTGACTGTGTGGTTTTTGCACATTGTAGTCTTTTCCACTGTTATCCCATAAAGAATATTAAGTGTTCTTTTTTTTGTATTTTTATAGGTTAACAAAGATGTTCCTGCAGAGGATCAACCCAGTCCAGTGGTACGTTTTGATAAAACATCAAACAAACAATATAACCAGAACATAGAACTCGTATATACTATATACATGCCTGGTTGCTTATACACCGATTTTAGCTGTTTTCAATTTATTTTTCAATTTATTATTTACAGTCACAACAAAAGCAGAAAATTAAGTACCTCTCAAAGCCCCTGGAAGGGGTGAAAAGGCTCCTCTCAGACCTCTTCACCGAAGAAGAACTCATGCGGTGTACTCTGAAGGGGAAAGGGAGGTCCAGGGATGTCCTGGACAGCAACAAGCTGCAGATGTTTTATGGTGAGTCACAGTGTGAGAAATGCAGAAAGGTATCACTTACTCAACTGCGACTACCATTGTTTTTGCAGGTGCAATGAGAGGAAATTATGGGATGACAGATGAAAAAGTGGACCAGCTGATTAGAAATCAGCAAAAATCCTTAAAAGACAAAACCAAAAAAGTCTTCAGTACAGCTAAGTGAAATCTCCATTGTTTGTGTAAAATGTTCGCTTTAGAGGGGTTTTTTTAAATCATAGAGATATATTAGCTTGCCTAGCACTTTTTGTTGTATACCAACTTTTTGTCGAATCTGGTTTTGTCTTTTAACGATTTTTGCTGATTTCTATAACGTTATAGAAGGCACTGTTCACGTTGTATCCGTTTTGTCTTTTAACGATTTTTGCTGATTTCTATAACGTTATAGAAGGCACTGTTCACGTTGTATCCGAAAATTATAAAGTTGATATCAAATATATAAAGATATAAAGTTGATTATTAAATTTTGAGATAATTGTAATTTAGTTCTGTATTATAAAAAAAAAATTTCTTGCTGGAAAATATTGCTAGCTACTTGTAATAAATTAACGGATATCCAAGAAAGTCGTATGATATTCTGCAAAATGACAATATATCGCAAAACAAAATATATATCGCAAAATAAAATGTTATTGTCGACAACAATAACCTAAATTTCCTACAATTCCGAAAAATCTCATAATATCCGATTATGCATTCACTAAAATCCAAGAAAATTCCGAAAAATCTCATAATATCCGATTATGCATTCACTAAAATCCAAGAAAATCTAATATTGCCTAAGAATATCGCACTTTATTGCAAAAGAAACAACGCATTTCCTGTAACATTCATGCATATTCCAAACAATCGCATTATATCCAAATGGATATTCCAGAATATCGTAGAAAATCCTGTTTAAAGTAAGTCTATGCCTTTTGAGATACCCTAGGATATCCTGGAATATCGGTCCAAATTTACAGTGAAAATTCACACCTTGATCGTAGAATATCCTAGGAAATCGCAGGATGTTCTAAGATGAATATCGTGAGATATTCAAGGATATTACAGGAAGTCTTGGAATATCCCAGTTTCATTTCGCACGGGATTGTACATGCATCCCCAGAGATTGAAAATTGAAATCAATTTTTATACTGATTAACATCTAAAAATGTTCAGATAATTTACAAATAGGGATGACTTAATATACACATCATACATTATGTAAGTTAAAGTAACTGAAGCAGAGTTTTAACTTAGTGAGCTATCCTCCACTTTTTTTCTTTCATGTGCCAGAATAAAGGTTCCCATTTTACCCCAAAGGACCAAGCATGTAGCAGTACATCTACAACCTTGGTGCAGGGGATACTTTTGGTAAGTAAATACACCTACAAATAATGATAAACTTTATTGCCTTCTATACGTTTTGGAGATTTCATTAAAAAAATGTTCAGCGTGTTATTGTATTTATTTTAAGGTACACATAGCAAAGGTCGCCAATACTAATGACTATACGTTATTAATTTGGCTTGAAAGTTAATCAATTTGTTGTATGTGTGATTCAAAACATGCTTATTTTTCCTAGATAGCTCTAGGGCTAGACCAGCTGAACCAAGCCAAGAAATCCCTGTGGGATCAAAAGAAGGTACCAACTTTAGAGGATGCCATCCTACAAGCTGTTGAGACAATTCCTGGATCAGCTGTTGTGCCTGCCCTGGAAAATCCAACCACGAAAATCAGGAACCAAGCATGCAGCCGCCGCCCCAACCAAAAAAACGGTGGAAATAAAAAAAGGAGTATAAAAATGTACAATGGCGCGTAACACGTAACACACTGGTTCCACAGAAGACCAAGACTATTCAGTCTAACGAGCAGCCTTGGATGAACTGCAAGTTGAAGAAACTAATACGGACGCGCCAGAAAGCATTAGCTGAGGGAAACTAGGACCAGTACAGGAAGCTGCGAAACCGCAAAAACCGAGAGAGGAAATCCGGTCGCTCCAAATATTATGATGCCAAGGTGGAGCATTTGAAAGAATCTAAGCCGTCCACTTGGTGGAGAGAGGTGAAAAATCTTGGCGGGATGAGCGCACTGGGAGCCAGAGCCAGTCCCCAAGCAGAAACCCGTCCTTGACGTAAACAAACATCTCCGGCCAATTTCTCTGACACCTGTGCTGTCTAAGCTCGCAGAAGATTACGTAGTCGAGCAGCACCTCAAGCCTGCCGTCCTGAAAAAGGTAGATGTAAATCAGTTCGGGACTGTACCGGGGTCGAACACGACTCACACGCTTATTATCATGCATCATTCTTGGCTAAGTGTGACGGACGGAAACGGGGCTACAGCCAGGACCATCCTGTTTGATTTCCGCAAGGCCTTTGATCTGATAGATCATCACATCCTTGTGCGAAAGCTGATGACGTACGACCTACCTAGCACTATAACAGCCTGGATCGTTGACTTCCTCACGTCACGGAGACAGCACGTCAAACTCTGCCAAGATTGTTATTCAGAGTGGGGCACCATCCCATCTGATGTCCCACAGGAACGAAGCTGGGTCCGTGGCTGTTCACGATAATGATAAATGACTTATCCATTACTGAGGTGGACTTGTGGAAATATGTAGACGATACCACCATCACAGAAGCAATCCACAAGGGCCAGACAAGCAGCAATCTACAACATCTAGTGGACGACTTAGGCAATCAGGTAGCCTCAGATAAGTTCGAGTTAAACAAAGCTAAATGCAAAGAGCTCCGAATCTCCTTTGCGCGATCTCCGCCCGTATTCGACCCAATAATGGTTAACGATACTGAGCTGGAATGCGTCTCACAAGCTAAGATCTTAGGCGTAACCTTTTTGAGTGACCTAAAGTGGAACGCCCACGTAGATGAAGTTATCAAAAAGGTAAATAAGCGTCTTTACTTTCTACGCCAGCTTAAGGGCGCACACGTAAAACCAAAGGAGCTCGTTCTAGTTTATCTAACTTGCATTAGACCATGTACAGAGTACGCATGCGCGCTATTTCATCATAGTTCGACCAAGTACTTAGCAGCAGATTTGGAGTCATGTCAGAAGCTTGCGCTTAGAATAATATTTCCAGACGACTCTTATGCACAGGCATTACTTGCCTCTAATATCACAACACTACATGAAAGACGTGAGGTCGCAACAAACAAACTCTTTAGCGAAGTCATGGCCAGTCCAAACCACAAACTACATAGGCTGCTCCCTCAGCAGAACTCTAGAATTAATATTAGGAAGAGGCGGGTCTTTGCCATCAAAGCCAACACGCAACGTTTTGCAAAAAGTTTTTTAATGTTTAATGCCTCCACTAAATTCTACGACTAGATATTTAAATCAACGCAGTATAGATTTGATCAAGCCTGTAATTTTAGATTCATATTTTAGATTTTTAGAATTTTTAAGTATTTGACTATTTGTAACATAACGTAATTCAACCTTCAGGTTGCAAAGTTTTTTGAATAAACCCATCCATCCACCCACCCACCCACCCATCCATCCACCCATCCATCCATCCATCCACCCATCCATCCACCCACCCATCCATCCATCTCTGGACATCATCACTAACTAGATTCTCTTCACAGCAATGGGCAGACAAAAAGACAGAAAAAAGAAAAATACAAATTTATTTCATTTTAACCAATCTATATAAAAAAAATCCGAAATTTGGTTTTATTTTGATTTACATCACAAAAAATGGATTTATTTAAATGGTAATGACAGACCTACATATTCTAATTAATTATTTTACTTTAAGTATTAATTATGAATAATTCTTACTAATTTATTTTCATTTTACCAATGAAAATATATTCTATAAGAACAGAAATATTAAAAGCTATCTTTATACTACTACGAAATGAAATATGGTATAGCTATGCGACTTGGTTTTGTCGTCATCACGCAGTTACCTTGTTGTGTCACAATCCAGCCAACCGAGCAACTTCCAGGCCCCACTCGTTCGTATGTGCTCAGAAAAAAAGGCAGGTGGAAAATAGTATTGAATGAGAAAATATGCGGATTCAAATAGGCTGAAGTCTTTGAGGAACCGTTTTGTCTGAAGTACGAGACGATAGTAAAATCTACCCGAGTGTTCGTGAATCCCGCTCATCGCAGCAGCTATAAAGGACTAAGAGAGGCTCTACACTACAATTCTACTAATATTTATTCACGTCGATATTTGTGTAAGGAGATCCTGAGAAGAAAGGCCTTGGATCGATGTCTGTTTTTAGCAATAAAAATAATTCACTTGTGTCGAAGGTGAGTCTTGGATGACGACTTGTATAGAGAATACGACAGTTATTTTATTTTTATTGTTGTGCTTTTATAATGCTCGCTTTAAGTTATCCAGTTCTATAAATTCAAGCATATATTCCTCACGGTAAGTAACAATTTAACGACAGAAATACGTAGTAGTCTAATTACTGTATCAATGCCAATTAGCTTGCTCGATTTATACATTTGTTTCTAGAGTTGCTTTGAGAATTCGTGGTCTAATCAAACAATTTGAGCATCCTTTGACACATCCTTTGATATCCTTTGTTCTCCCTTTTTAGCCAATAAAGTTATTGCCTGCGTTGAGATGGTGACAAATATCATCCTGTCATGGATGATATATAGACAAGAAAGGTCTAAAAAGATGGCCGACGCTTACCGCCACGGCCAGACAAAATTGCGGCCAGTCAAGGTATGTGTAGATAAAAAAACACCTATAAAGCTAGTTTTATTGCGTGTAATGATCGGAAATTACTGCAATGTACTCTTCATATAATCTAAAAAGATTTATACAAGCTTCAAGATCTTAACAACCCGATAAGGGAACAAATTTTGTGCATAAAGAGATAGTATACTCACGTTACATAAAGCATGCAAAGCGTCTCTATCACTTTATCTCTCTTACTCTTTCCGAAGGTAATCCAAGTTGAAATACTGCTCTTTCGATAATATTTTATTCATTTTTACACAAATAACAGAGGACCAAGAGACACAAGACATTTCTCGTCTCCCAAGTTTTCCATTTGAAGATGTGATAACATACTCAAAAGACAAGTCCGGCTGTAGCAAAACATCCAAGGCGATGAAGTTCATTGCCGAACCGGGCTATCTACATGATCTTAAAGGTAAATTAATATTCTTCTCATTTTGCTACAAGAAATTGGAATTGAATTATAATAGAAGCCCTTATAATATGCATAAAGGGCGACAATTCTTTGCCTTCAATTTTCAATTAGATTGGATACATTCCAATACACAATTTTCCTATACACCTTCCTATACTTAGACTCTTCTAATGTCCATAATTTGTATGTATATGTAACTGTAATTTTGGTTTCACAAGGACATTGCTCTAAATTCATAGTTGTTTTTTTCTCTCATTTCCAGTTACTTATATTGGAGATTTCAATTATTACAAGCAAGTGCTACCGCTCAATGAGAAAAAGTGAGCCACCTCATAACTTGGAAGTTACAATCAAACTGAGAATCATTCAATTGCTGGACGATGCTCCTGTGTTGCTGGTATTGGTGGATTTCGCCACCATGTCATAGGTTTGTTATATTACATATCCCTTTTAAAGCAGCTTGGGCACAAATCAATCCCAGATGAACTCACATGCACAATGATGGAGCAAAGATGGTGTTCCACGTGCAGGCCTTTCAATAGAAGGCGGCTACCGGCGGTGAACCGTAAAAAAAGGTTGGGCAATCTGCCCTAAAACTTGCTCTAGAAACGTTGTCAAATGAAAATGAAATACTCACTAGTATGTTGTTGTATCATTTTCTTATTTAGCAGGGTCTTTTTAGCAATACTTTTCTTCGTTCAATTGCATTCTCGTCCAAATAACTCAAGTCGCGTGTTGTTTTGTTTACGACCGCCATCTTGGATTCGCATCGATATGGATTATGGGTAGTGTGAGCCTAATTGTGTACAGCGGTATTTCTCTTCAAACATGGCGACGTCCAACAAGAGATCAAAGAGAGATGCGACCGCGAGTTCGGGCATGAATATTCATGCTTTCAGAAGCTATTTTGTAAATGAAAATAGATCGGGTAATATATCATTTCTTTATTGAGGTTTTGAAATTATTACAAATGCGTTGTGTTGTTTGAACCAGTTAGTTTGAACTTTTGAACTACTAAATTGTGAACATCTATCATCGATCACTTATCCTGTGAACGAGCTTTCTCCTGTGAGGTCTGTTTCATTTTGTAGCAAGTCGGCGTGTCTGAGAGACGACTGCTTACGAAAAGATCAAAGACTCACAGGAGAAAGCTCGGCTCGCAGGGTATCGATCACGAACAAAAACTACAAGTTTTTTTGTGTCTTGTGCCTATTATTTTCGGTTTCTTGTGTGCTCGCAAGAGAGACCTCTGCCGAGGTTGACTGTCTTGGACAGTCTGGTGACGGCCTGATGGGTTTCTAGATTCGTCAGATTCACGTTTTTTTTTTTTCATCATCTACAATACAAACTCTCCTGGGAAACGAAAGCAGTATCTTAGTAGAATTCGCCTTGTTCGAGGTTTTCTTGAAACATTCCATAAGAACTGTCTAGATATTCATTTGAGTGAAAGCTATTTAGTGCCCGTTTGATCGGAAACTCGGCGGGGAGGGGGGCTCGCATATATGATATCCATATTGCCCATGTTGATATCCAGTTAGTCGATGTCCTAAATCATGGGCGTCAAAATGAAACTACGCGCGCTATTAGGTTAGAACAAAAAGTCACCACTGTCCGCGGGACAGTCCCGCGTTCATCGCGCGCGTTGCACAAGCATATCAGCCGACTGTTCTTGTGACGGCCAAGCAAAAAAGAAAATATGGTGTACGTTGATAAGGGTATGTTCTTTTTTCTCGAATCTGTTATATATTTTTTCGATTTTGTTTCCCCTTGGTTTAACAATTCTGGTAGGAGTACAGTCCCTCGTTTCCCCCGGGTTTTGGCACTTACGCACATAGGTGCGGAAATCAATTTTCACGCTATTTCTCGCATCTGCCAGAAAAATGATTATTTGTCAACAGAGCTATTTTGGGGGGTCAAAAAACACAACAGACAGAAGAGTAATTACCATGAGACACAAAAAATAAAAGTAGAAGCAGAAAAAAATTGTTTTGCAAGAAGGGAAAGTTATAATTGGCAGATTTAACAAATTTCCAGGGGTTGAGCGTGGTATGTACTCTTATTTCCCACGCTACACGTCATCTTCGAGGTCAAAATGTTGTGGACTCACGAGACGAAGTCGAGTGAGTCCACAACAAATTTTGGCCTCGAAGATGACGTGTAGAGTGGGAAATAAGAGTACATACCACGCTCAACCCCTGGAAATTTGTTTTTTACCACAACAACAACTTCACTCATTTCACAATTTCACTCATTTTCGAGGAAGCACGTGCGACTTTCCGTTGCAAGTACCGCACGCGTGCGCGCGCGTGGTATGGACTCTTATTTACCACGGCGAATTGACCAATCAGAGCGCGAGATTACTAACAGTTGTGGTAAAAAAGGCGATTTTTGTTTGGGAACCAAATTATAAGAACGGTCCCATATCAATCAGATTTTTAACTGAATTACATAAAGACAGTATGTGGCAGAAAAACAGTATGTCAGAAAACGTTTTTCAAACATAGCTTTTTATTTCAAATAACATAACTTACGTGGTATTTTCCAGCCAAACCAAACGAAGAGACTACATTACCATCGCCGAACTCTGTTTCAAGCATTACTCAAGAGGTTCAAGATGGCACGGCATCAGGTGCCAATCTCATAGTGTATGGCGGCGAGACAAATGAGGCAAATGAAACACCTAGCAACCCGACCCCGCAAAACAGAGCAAAGGGCGAAGTTAAAAAGGCATGGACGGCAGAGGATGAGTCGAATTTCTTAATCTCTTCATTTGTTGATGACCCTCAGGTTATTCATAGCTTCCACACGTGTAGAAGCCGGAGGTGCATCTCTCTGCGCCCCACTGAAACGCGCCGCCTGGCTACGGGGGCTGCTGATCGCTTTCAGCATCAGTGGATAATGGATGAGAAGTTGTCATTGTCCACCGCCACTGATGTCAACTGGCTTATATATGTTGAAGGCCAGGGAATGTTCTGCTTGCTTTGTCGAAAGCATGGGACATCAAACCCCCAAAACAAAAGCAAAAAATACAGCCTCGATCCTGCTGTGCGATTTAAGCGAGCGGCTCTAGAGGATCATGCACAATCACAACAGCACAAAGCAGCAGTCGAGGCGGAGCTACTCAGCAGAGTATCAAGCTTTGAAGTAGCAATCAAAGAAATCCAAAGCAGTAAGGACGAGGTGTACTATAAGACATTTCTGGCCATGTACTGGCTAGCAAAAGAAGAGATGCCTAATAAGAAGTTCACTAGTCTGCTGTCAGTGCTTGAGCAACTAGGTCTCGACAACATCAAGTACTTTCAACACCGCTCTGCAGGATCAGTCCGAGAAATGTTCCTCCTTATTGGCAGCGTATTGAAAGAGCAGCTCACGACTAACTTGTCTCTCGCAAACTGCTTTGGAATTCTCTCTGACGAGGTATGCGATGTTTCCAACATAGAGCAGCTGGTAACATTTGTAAAATATGTTGACCCCAATAGTGGCAAAGCTCACACGACATTTCTGGCCGCCAGCGACCTGTTAGAGAGTTCTACAACAGGATCACCAGACGCCAAGTCCATCACAGAGGCCATTATTTCCCAAGTCACAGATGCTGGTCTGAAAATGGAAAATGTGTCAAGTTTCTCAAGCGATGGGGCATCCGTGATGACAGGCCGAAGATCCGGAATAGCAACAAGGTTGAAAGCGGATAACAAGGCCATGCTTAACATCCATTGCATCTGTCACCGTTTGGCCCTTGCGTGCGGAGACGCCAACGACACAGTAGATTACATCAAACAAGTGGAGCGTATCCTTATTCAACTGTGGTCTTTCTTCGATAACTCAGCGAAGAAAACGGCGGCGTACGCGAAATCCGTACTTGAAGTCAAGAAGATAAATGTCAGCGCGAAAGGCAAGAAACAAATTGGAAAGCGGTTCAAAAAAGCCTGCAGGACAAGATGGCTTTCAACGGAGAAGGCTATCGAAGGGGTCTTTGAAGATTACGAAGCATTACTTCAGACCCTTAGATTCTTCAAAGAGAGCAACGATGCAACAGCAACTGGCCTTTTGAAGCAAACTTCGAAGTTGAAATTTATAGGAACTGTGTATTTATTGCATGAGGTCCTTCCTATCCTCGGGCATCTGAGTAAGGCCTTCCAAGAGGGTGAAGTGTGTTTTGCTTCAATCGCACCAGCCATCGACTACACCATGGATCAGCTAGATGATGTCGCTAAGAACCAAACACACTTAGCCAGAATGACGGAAGATCTGATCGAGGGAGGGAGACTTTCAAGGTGCGACCTGCCAGATTTCACACCGGAGAAGAAGAGCATGCTGCAAAGCCTAACAAGGCAATATGTCCAGGCACTGAAAGACAACATCGTGAACAGGTTTTCTGGCAACCTAGAAGTCCTGACAGCCTTCAAAATCTTTGACCCATGCGCCGTCCCAGAGAAGACAGATCCTGGCTTTAAGGAGTACGGGAAGAAAGAAGCAATAGTATTGGCCGACTTCTTTTACAATGGAAGCAACGACCAGGCTGAAAAGAAGGACGAGTTACTGGCGGAGTGGACCAAGATCAAATACAACATCTTGAGTTTAAAGAGCGAAGTCCCCCCAGACGTCAGACGTCCTTCAAAGAAGCTGACCAACCGGAAGACCCCGACAGAATGGCTGCTTGAGCACATGATGGCCATGAAAGCCACCTACCAACACATGTGTCCATGCCTCCTACAAATAGTAGAGATATGCCTTTCTCTGCCCGTTAGCAATGCTTGGCCAGAGCGAGGTGCCTCTGCTATCAAGCGTCTCAAGACTCGCCTCCGATCGTCAATGAAAAACGACATGCTCCAGGCCCTCATGCACGTAACCATCAATGGCCCTAGTACAAGTGAGTGCAAGCCTATCATAGAAGAGGTGACAAGGCAGTGGTTGGCCAAGCCCAGGCGCAAATTGGCAAATCCTCCATCAAAGGATCATCAACTGCACAAACCCACAACAACAGATGCAGGCACTCAAGTCGACCCAATCCCCATGGACATCACAGACATCGAGCATGTGTGGGAGACTGCCAGGGCGCTAGAGGCGGATGTGGTTGCACTGGAGGAAGAAATGGAGGCAACCGCAGCGCTTTTGAAGCTCCCTCCTGATGATCTGTTTGGCGATTACTCAGACAGTGACTTTGAATACAGCGACTCTGAATGTGTCTGATGCTTTTGACAACAGCTCAGTGATCATTATTAATTTACAGTCAGGTGTTGTGCCATGAGTTGTTGTTCAAAACACAGCTGGATCTTGACGTTGTTATTTCAGATAGTACAATAGTGACAAAATTTCACTCAGTGAGCTTTTGTGCCGAGGTTGTAAAAAGCACAGCTGTATCTTGCGTATTCCGGTAAAATTTGGATACATTATTATTTCATTAGTCAGGTGTTGTGCCGTGAGTTGTTGTATAAAACACAGCTGGATCTTGGCGTTGTTATTTCAGATACAATTTCATTTCAGATAGTACAATAGTGACAAATTTTTGACATCAATCTTGATATTAGCAATAATGATACCTTGTGTCCCGGGGTTGTAAAAGACATCAGTTGAGTCAGAAAATACTAAAGCTATGGAACACGTCTCAGTTGTACTTTTTGCCCTCAAAAATGCTGAAAAAAGGGCTGTGTGGATCACATATAACAGCCAAATTTTCAGCCCTCAGAATGCTGGAAAACGCATCCCTTATATACTAAATTGCAAAATTTCCCGGGGGGGCATGCCCCTGGACCCCCCTAGGTTACTCGGGCCTTACGGCCCTCGCTACTCACTAACAGCCGCCTACTCTAAACACACAGCCTCCTACTCAAATAATTATTGAAAGGCCTGCACGTGGTAAGAAGATTTAACCTTCACACATACAAGATGTATTGGTTAAGAAACCTAAAATGGGTGCAGCTTATGGCAAGTTCATAAAAAGTACACTCTACTCACCCGCAACTATGTATGGTTTTTGACAAAGGAAACTTTCAATGGTCTTGACCCACAGCTCCTATTTGCAAACATTGTTCCACATGAAAATCAACTAGGCAATGTTCCATTTGTTCCATGCAAGTTTGGTAATGTGCCGAAAGGATCTGTACTTTCTTAGCAGCAAAAAATGTCAATGGAGTACATTATAAATTACTTTACTTGTACTGCTTTTCCAAATCTATCACTTGATAGTGCTGCGCAAGAATTCGACAATAACTATTTGGGACTTTCACTTTCACTGCTAGTAAGCAAGCTGCACTAGAGTTTCTTTTTAAAATCGAACGAATATTAAATATTTTATGGATTTTTTCTTATTTTTCTCGGCTTGACCCCGAAAAACACTACAAAATTTAAACCCAGTATCGTACGGTGGCCCGTATGTCATGCGAAAATTAGAACACAACGTATTCACAAAAACTAAAAACACAATCGCAAATAGCAAAACACAATCGCAAATAGCAAAACACAATCGCAAATAGCAAAACACAATCGCAAAACACAATCGCAAATCACAATCGCAAAACCTCAAGGCACATTGCAAAACCTCAAAGGCACATTTGCAAAACCTCAAAACACATTCGAAAAACCTCAAAACACATTCGAAAAAACTCAAAACACATTCGACCGAGGCCTCACGTGTTTTGGTGTGTAGGCGCGGCAACCTATCTTCGTCTTGAATCCGCCATATTTTGCCACTCGTGCGGGCTAAAGCTCCAAGATACTTTTCTGTTTTGTCCTCAATGTGGCAACAAATCAAGCAAAGAGAAAGAGGTTAAGTCTGTGAAGTCTTATAGTGCCTTTTCACAAGAAAAGAACAAAGAGAGGGCAAAGTTCTTTCACTCAAAGCCTCAATTTCCTTCAATTCCGAAAAATCTAATATTATCCGATCATGCATTCACTAAAATCAAAGAAAATCCAATATTGTCTAAGAATATCGTTCTTTATCGCAAAAGGAACCAACGCATCTATGCATTCCCTGTCACATTAATGAATATTCCAAAAAATCGCATTATATCCAATTGGATATTCCAGGATATCGTAGAAAATCCTGTTTAAAGTAAGTCTATGCCTTTTGAGATATCCTAGAATATCCTGGAATATCGGTCCAAATTTACCGTGAAAATTCACACCTTCAACGTAGAATATCTAAGGAAATTCCAGGATGCTTTAAGATGAATATCGTGAGATTTTCAAGGATATTACAGAAAGTCTTGGAATATCCCAGTTTCATTTCGCACGGGTGGTTATCGTGCTGTATGTTTCTTTCAGAAACGATAGACAAACTTAGCTCTTAGCTTAACTCTTTTTGATAAGGTGATCAGAGAGATGATGAAAGCCCAGAATTTTGTACCTGACCCCACAGTAGATCAGTTGTCAGATCAGCTTGTTGAAATGGAGAATATCAAGATTTCCTATAACAAGCGTACAAAGGTAGTGACCCAAGTCATGCAGCTCTAAGATCACACTATCATAGTTATAGAAGAATGTTCAGTGACATTCTTGGGCCTGGAGAGCAAGAAAATATCTACAGCGATGCTGTTAAGTGACAAAATATAAAGAGTTCTATTGTTATCATAAAGTTGACATTTTTATATAAAAACGAAACCTCTGTAAGAAAGGAAACGTCATTAGTAATACTGCTATTCATTGACAAAATAATAAATGATGCATAATTTCAATATATTATTGTCCACATTGTTAAAACTATTGTTTTATTGTTATAGTATTATAACAATTACCGCATACTTGTAAAAGTTAACAGTTTATATTAAAGTTCATTAAAAGTTGTGTTTGCAATAATTCCTTGTATTAAATATATTATCCCCCCATCACTGAAACGTACAAATGCCTTTGTTTTGACTCCTCTATATGACGAAAATTAACACGGTCTGGTCGTAATCGTTGTCTCTTGCAGAGGGCACTTCACTTTCTGTTAGAAACTTCTATTTTACAAGTAGGTAGATGTTTACTCCTGTCAAAAAATTTCTGTTGTGTATATTTTTGTTATAAAGCATTAAGCGAATGATTTTCAAGAAGAACCCTTACGTACGTAGGAGTTTTTAACGGCCAAGGTTTATCCCTTGGATATAGTGAAAAAGGACGGGAACAAGCAGCGATGAAGTATCGTAATGATCATACTATTGTTTTATCAAAAAAATTCACAGAAAATGGACTAAGAGTTATGATTGAAACCCAAAAAGAAAGTAGTCAATTTCCTCGACGTGACCATTGATTCAAATAGCGGAAAATACAACCCGTATTTAAAACTAGCGAACCAGCCATAATACGTGCATTGCAAATCTAATCTTCTATCAACAGGAGATTGTCCGATATACCATGCGACCAAGGGACTTTCAATGAAGCAGCACCAGAATACCAAGAAGCACTGCGAAAGTGTCTACGATTACACACTCAAACTCAACCCGCCAGCACCAGGAGCAGCAAAAAACGAGAGTGCACGTAAACGGAATATCATCTGGTTCAACCCGAACGTTGAGACTACACACTTAGACTTAGCTATAGCTGTATGCCGAATGTTAAGCAGATAGATGGACAATAGATGGACAACACAGCAAGGCCACTCTAAAAAGGCCGAGCAACATAGTAATGCAAAATATGATAGAACGTGCAATTAGAGAAAGAAAGAAGAGTGTCCATTGAATGGAAAATATCTAACAAAGGAAATAGTTTACCACACCAGTGTTAAAACGCAAGAAACTACAGAATAACAGCAAATGAATTTAAAACAAGATGGCGTTACCATAAAATGTCCTTTATCACGCATACTCTAATAGCACTAAGAGATGTAACCTATGTATTATTGAAAAATTCTACATCATTGGCAAACTTAATAAGAAAAACGACCTTATCTCCACGTGTAGACATAGACGTAAGTATACCCTTATATACACAGTAGTGCGCAAACATGCATGTATAAGTAGTCAAAGAGTGGGTGGCAACACCTACGAAACAGTTCTGTATCATTCTTATGGTCACTTAAAACTGAGTGACTTGATTATCACGCTCTTACAAAGTAGAGTGCTTTTTGTATCACTGGTGAACCTTCAGATTATTTTACTATAATATACTATTATAATATTATAATATATATATTATATACGGTATATCTTAACTTTCAGGTATATGTCGAGACCAACTGCAAAAGAAACTTAATGACCAATAGAAAGGGATTGAAAACGAAAAGCAAAGATTACTCAATCAAATGTTGGACATGGCAGACGACGACCAAAACAACCTTAAGGGTAGATTCATGATCCTTTTCGTAACATTTTTTGTTCCTTTTTGTAACCTTGTTCCTTTTGGTAACCTAAATTTGGTTACGAAAAGTAACACTTGGTTACCAAAAGAGCTAATGGGTGACATGGATTTGGATTTGCGTGCAGCAAACGTAACTAAAATCCCATTCGATGGTTGGGTAGGGTTACGTGTCAAGCTCAAGGATGCGGCGAATAATCACGAAGTTTTGGTTCCGTTTCCGTTTCTAACCAGACTACGGATCTCCCCATCATTGGATTTAATGTTATAGAAGACATTGTAAAAGGTTACGTTAAGGACGAGGACAACGAATTGAATTCGGCGTTAGCTTCAAGTTTGTATGATGTGGAACCGGATAATGTTACTCAAGTTGTAAATTTTATTCAAACTCCAAGGAAACCCGAGCTCTGTATGCTTAAAACAGCAAAACCGGGTGTGCTGATAAGAAAAGCTCTGTGCGTGTCGGTTGTCGAGCTAATACGGGACAAATTGATAAGAAAACCCCTGCATCTACATCTACATTGTTAATCCACAAAGGGGTTACCATCACTGTGGATATAAATTAATTGTATAAGTAAATAAATAAATAAATACATTAATTAATTAATTAATTAATTAACTAAAAAAATAATAATAATAATAGAAATAATAATAATAATAAAAATAATAATAAGGCAGAATAAAAATAATAATAAGGCAGAATAAAAAAAAGATGAAATAAAGTAAAAAGATAAAAATCGTTTAAACAGCATTATTGGTATTAATATAATTTTATTAATTTAATTTTGTCCTACAGAAAAACGAGTTCTTATAAGCTTCTGTTCTTGGACATAACTCGATAATCTTATCTGGATGAGAGCTGCGTAATTGGCGGGTGCGTCTATCAATATTGTCTGGTATCTCAAGTGCTGATTTTTTGTTAACAGCCTTGTAAAATAATGTAAGCCTGGCATCCTGGCGCCTTTAAGAGAGAGGGGGCCACTCCAAATCGTTTAGGATGTTTGTGCCAGGAGTCCTATCCCAGCAATTTTTAACAAAACGACCCGCCCTCCTTTGAACCTTCTCAATCTGTTTGACGTGTTTCTTTAACCATGGATCCCAGGCAGAGCTGGCATACTCTAAGTGTGGAAGAACGAGCGATTTATAAGCAGCTTCCTTAATGTTCTCTGGGCAATTGCTTAGGTTGCGCCTAAGAAAACCTAAGGTCTGGTTGGCTTTGGACACTTTGTTGTTTATATGCCAGCTCCAGTCAAGTGTGTTCGAGAGTTCGACGCCTAGGTATGGATGGTGTTCAACTGGTTTAAGGATGTGGTTCATCAATGTGTAGTTAAATACTATAGGTTCCCTATTTCTCGTGACTCTCATGACAAAACATTTTGTTGGGTTAAAGGACATGAGCCATTTCTCTGCCCATTTCTCGATGGAGGTAAGATCAGACTGGAGCTGATGTGCATCAGAAGTTGCCTCGATGACACTGTATAAAAGAGTATCATCAGCAAACAATGTTATGGTAGAAGATTTAAAATCATTGCCGATGTCATTTATGTAGAGTAAAAACATCAGTGGGCCGAGAACGGTCCCCTGGGGCACACCAGATGACACACTTATAGGGGCAGATGAGACTCCATCAACAAGAACGGATTGTTCCCTATGTGTTAACCAGGTTGTAAGCCAGGTCTTTAGGAGACCCCGAATTCCATAAAAATCCAGCTTGGAAATAAGCCGCTGGTGGGGAACAATATCAAAGGCTTTACTAAAATCCATGATGATCAGATCAGTTTGTCTGCCGAGATCTAGAGCTTTCCCCACATCCTCTAGGGTGGTTATTAATTGCGTTTCACAGGAAAAGAACCTGCGAAAACCATGTTGGAACTTGACGAGGATATTATGGGTATCAAGATGATTCATTATGTCATGGAAAATAATGTGCTCAAGTATTTTACAAGGCACAGCAGTCAGTGAAATAGGACGGTAGTTGGAAGGGATATTCTTATTTCCCTTTTTGAACACTGGGGTCACATTTGCACTGAGCCAGTCATTCGGGAGAGTACCAGTCTCTAAAGATTGTGTGAACAAGAACGTCAGAGCTGGGGCGATTTCATGGCCAGCTTCCTGTAAAATTTTACAGGGGATTAAATCAGGGCCACTAGCTTTCTTCGGGTTAACATTTTGAAGTAGTTTGATAACACCGTCTATAGATATTAAAGTAGACGGTATAGTCGGATAAGGACTTGGTCCAAGTGTAGGTATAGAACCATTATCTTCATGAGTAAAAACGGACTGGAACTGTGAACTCAGAGCACGTGCCTAACCAAGACTGTCACTGACTAATTCACCCTTATCATTGCGTAGGGGAGCAACACCAACATCATGGGTCTTTTTGGACTTGATGTACGTCCAGAACCGTTTGGTTATGGTATGGTTCGCTGTTTCATTACCCTCTGGGACTGTTAAGAGCTGGGACACATACTCGCTGTGTGCCTTAGCGAGATTTTTCTTTACGAGTTTACGCAAGTCTTTAAATTTTTTCCAGGCAGCAAGGTTGTTACAGTGTTTGGCATGGTTATATAGACGTTGCTTTTTTCAGATTAACCTTTTAATGGAACTAGTGATCCATGGCAAGTTCCATCTACCACTGATGTTTTTTTGTGGGATATGTTTTTTCATATCTCAGTGATTGTGGTTTTAAACAAATCATAGTTTTCATTGATCAATTTATGATAGGCCTCATTGTTTAAGTAATTATCAAGATGTTTTTTAAGGTCAGTTCACTTTCCCCATGTTACCTTTCTTAAATACAAATACTTTACGAGGCTTTTTCTTGTTGAAAGAGGGCTTCAAGTTTAGATCAAATAGCACCAGATCATGATCACTCATGCCGGGCTCAACACCACTAGGTCTAATACCATCTCTGGGCAAGTGGTGAGAACAAGATCAAGGGTGTTCTCCCCTCTAGTTGGCTCCATAACATGTTGAGTCAGTGAGTAGTCGTTCACAATGTCCAAAAACTTGTGGTTTACTTCAAGCCCATAAGTAGGATTAGGTCTTACAGCGTAGTTATCATCTTCCCATGATATACTAGGCAGGTTCAGGTCACCGGTAATGAGGATGTTTGGAATTGGATTTTTTAACCAGCTTGCATAATGCACCATCGAGAGCTACAAGGGGGTCAACATTTGAGTCTGGGGTCCTATAGACTGAGCCAACAAAAATGGATTTGCTTCCTGCAATATTTATCTTTGACCAGATGCCTTCATAATTACCATCCATTTGCTCCTCGTGAGTCACCATAAGATGGTTGGAGAAAGCAGACAACACCCTTCCACCAAATTCGTTTCTACCCTTACGAAAAATGGTGTAACCTTTCTCCAGAATTTCAGCCGAATAGACAGTGCCATTAATGTGGGTCTCATTTACATTAACAATATCAGGTTTGTAGTTGTCAATCAGGCTTTGAAATTCAAGGCGTTTATCTTTACCCTTTAAACTACAAGCATTCAGTTTTAACACTCTCAATTTGTGGGGGTCTTTCATTTTATTTGATGCAGGAGATCTTTGCCTGGGGGAGGATGTTAGTGGCTGGGGCGATTCTGAGCCGGATGATTGTACTGATGTTGATAAAGATAAATAATAATTGTCATCAGGAATGTCAGGACCACTTGATGACTTTGAGAAATTGGCCACATCACAGGCACAGCAGATCCAAGAACAAGAACTGTTAGCAAGTGTATTGTAACTTTCATTGCTTATTGAGCAGCATTTTGTGTGATACCATGCATCGCAGTAGTCGCACTAAATACCCTTCTGGTTGCATTTAACTGGTTTTGAGCATGCTCCACAGGGATACCGGTAGGTGGGACCGGGATTGAGAGGGATGTCCCCACTAAGAATGAGTAGGCGAAAGGCGAGTGAGCTTGGGTTACTCCTTGGAGCGATCAATTTTCTACGATTGGGATGAATATTGTTCATGAAAATTTTAACTTTGTCCAGGCTCATTTCAAAAAGTGCTGGTGAAACGAAGGGTCCGGCCTTAGAGTCAATTAGTGGGCTCTGCCACCGTAATAAGAAATTCTGGAGATGTAGAGCAAATAGGAGTACTATCAAGGGGGCCATGAGGTGGCCTGCCATTATGCCAGATATAATTATTTTATATATATATTTTTTTTGAAAAAGAATTACAGAAATAGTATTGTAGGTTATTTTCCAGTTATTCCGGTTAAATAATTGTTTGATTGTATATAATTATTTGATTAGTTTCCCTTTCTTTTATTTAACTAGATTAATTATTAATAATCAATAATCAAGGTTAAATTAAGTAGAATAAAATAGTTAAAAGACTACAATGAAAATACAGGGTGGCAAAAACAATTTGGACTCGAGTCGCCCGTAAACTGAACCAACGCGCTCAATCAACAATGCACTTAGAACCCACTGGTAGAAAAATTGCATAGAAGTCGAGAAGAAGGATTGTGTGGTTAGAGTTCAGATAAGAGTGGGCACTTCTCTAAGAAAACTAAAGAAAGAAAATAAAAGTCTGGGAGGGAAAGGGAAGTTGACAAATGCAATGATAGACAAACTTATAGATTGTTATGGAGTCGCCATTAGAAGCAATGTTGGGAATCTCCAAGGCATCAAGTCTGCTATTTTGGCCAGTCCCTTTCATTGTGCATCAAACAAGGACCACATTTAAAATGACCATTGTCCACCCAGTGAATCAAGCTGGTGCAAGTACCAAGTCAAGAAGGCCACTCAGGAGCTTGGCAGCTATAAACATGGCCCTGGACTGCCAGTTGCTGTGAACATGCTATAAAACCGACATACCAGAGGTTGTCTGACCCAGAGCTTCTGGAAAAGTGTTTACATGGGAAAACTTAAAATCAGAAAAAGTCGTTTAAATGGAATAGCCCTTTTCTGAGATACACCAGAAGTGTGTGGATGCAAGGCATTGTGGTCTAGGTTCGGTACAAATAAATTCCAATGGGAAAACCCGCAAAACTTACCCGCTCTATTTGCACAGTTCGAAGGTGTTTAATCATCGTTATCGCAATGAATTAAAATGATGAAGTCTTTTCTCCAATGAAAAGTGATTATCCTATTTACGTTGAAAAACGTAAGTAGTGTCTTGTATTCTAAATTACAAAACTCGAGAAATGAGATTTAAAAACATGATCAGATTAATCATAAGCTTAAATTCTTCTCTATCATTTAATTTTAAAGTCTCCAGCAATTTAATGTTGATCGTGATGTTGAAGGAACAAAAGCCTTAAAAGATGGAGAAAGTCTACTGTTGTTAAGTCATGTAGAGAATGTAGAGATGCATCAAATCAGTCCCAACCTAAAGTACTGCTTCATCAGCGTAGTAGTGAATACTGCGATGTCAAGAAAGAAAGAACCGTACAGGGTGTGGGTAACCCTTTATAAAGAGACTGCAAACAATGGAGCTGCATATTGTGCTTGTCCAGCAGGGTAAGGCTCTTACATTGAGGGTCCTCATCCCTTTCTCCTATTTCAAAATTTACCCAAATATGTCAGTTCACATTCCATTATCCGAGATTGCTCAACTTTGTTGTTGCATTCAATTGTCTCTTTTCTGTTTGTTTGTTTTTACATTATGAGAATTAAACCTCGAATTTCTTTTGATTGTTATATGTAGAATCATCATTAAATAATTTCAACATCATTATAATCACCATCATATCATCAGATACTAATGACTGTTCTTACTAATAATAAATATTTAAAATTACAGTATACTTGCATTATTACACAATTATCTTTGATTATCACAAATTTTAATATTACTGTACCACAATCGAAATTAATTACACCTTGTGTAGCTTCATTCGTTTAGATTTGTAAGATTTCACCTTTTTGTATATTATTCTATTTTGTTTTGCAGTTTGAAGGGATTTTGCAAGCATATCATGGCATCGCTTCATCGCATTGTAAGAGAAGTTGATCAGGGTTGCAATATTGCCTGTACTTCAAAACGCCAACTATGACATAAGCCTAAATCAAAAGGCAAAATCCATGAACCTGACTTTCTCAAAAATCTTGTTCTTCATCAAGCCAAAGGCCAATTTCATACTACTCCTGATGGTTTTGACAAAAGCTATAAAAAAACATGATCCAAAAACTTTTGAGTACCACGAAGAGAAAACCCTAACAGATTTTGATCTGGGCAGATTGAAAGCAAATCGCGAGACGACAGAAAAAAAAAACAGTTGCATTTTATGACTGGGCTACCACAGGTATCCCAGTAATTACAACGGACTGCGCAGACCGCGGTGGCAGTCAGATACACTATGACTTCCACATTCATGAATATTAAATTAGTTTCACTCAGGACTGCGGTTGAAGTCAGATACACTCTAATATAGACTTGTATTTAGTAGTCTGTAGCCTCAATTTCTGAGGGACTTACCCCCAATACAGAGGAAAAAGTACCAAAACCACAGAAATAAAATTATTTAAACGATAAGAAACGTTATTCAGAGGGAGAAATAGATGTATCAATTCGTTACAACTCTTTCCGGAAAAGCTGCAATAAACTTGACCCAACAGTAAAACTTAGAATGAATGAATGAATGCACAACGCACGAAATCTTTAACTCACCCTCCATGCTGAATCAAAAGTGTCCCACTGCTCACGTCCTACTTCGAGTTCCGGCGAAATGAGCATCCAAACGACTATAAATATAAAGCATGTGAATTAAGAGAAGAAGACAGGCATCTGTCTAGGCATCACAAGTAACGCAAACATGAAAAAAAGCAAAGCAAATAGAGAAAGTGAGGCGATAAAAACAGTGACATTCAAACGTCATGTAAGGGACGGCGCCATGAATCCACTGGGCATTTTTTAGCCAAAAATCCCCAGCAAATAGCACCTGGTGACCATCAATTTTTACAAATGATGTTAAGAAGCCTATATGTTAGGGTTTCTGTTTACCTGGGTGGTATTCTATTGGGTTTGTACGGATTTGTACGCGGGAAACGGACTCTCACATTCCTGAGACGATGTCAACCACTTCGCCACACGCGTAGACTCTAGACTCGGTGAAGTTGTGAACTGATGTCAGCTAAAACATGTTCACGTGACTACAAGTTACCAATGGGAACGACTCTAAACCACTCAAAGTGGGACTCCTGTGGCCACAGGCAGCCTTTGCTTTTCTAGGGCATTGAATCTCAAAACCTAGGCCGGTTGGTAGGTATCACGAACAAAAAGTGATAAAATAGACAAAGCTGATTTGAGAGAGCATCTAATCTTCTCCGTTTTATCCGTTTTTGCGTCTTTCTGATCTGCCATCGGCAACGGTGAAAATTAGTCTAGTCAATCTGTGGTTTCGGGTGGAACTAATTGCAATAGAATTTCTCCCAACGGATTTTGAACAAGTGATACAACCAAGTTAACATACTAAAAGTCCCCAAAAATCCCTTTGGTTGAACATCCTGAAATTTGTGATTTTTCCATTTCGGAGCAAGATCACAGGGTACCCGCGTCGGTAAAACGGAAAATAATAAAATACACGTCTAAATCAATACATTTGAAATACCATTGGTCAAAGTTGATTAAATACCCAGTTTGGATATCGAAACAAAGCAAATTGCCCCTGTTTTACATCATTTTCTAATATTTCTGTAATCAAAAAACCACAGGGTAACCGCGTCGAAAACACTAAACAAATTTAAAAATTCAAGCCTGAATCAGAAAATTTCAAAGGTCATTGGACAAACATTACTTAAGACACAAATTCTAGTATCTAAGAAATAAAGCAAATTGTCCATGTTTCATTTCTATTATTTTCTCCACAAATGTATTTCTGCATCCTCGCGTCAGTTACTGAAATTTGTATAGAAAACAAACTTACATGTGACAGCAACTCAGTAGCTAGGGTTGTTATAGAAGGCATGGCCTCTCGTCACTTCCCAGTGACTTCCGGGGTCCCTCAAGGAAGCCTTATAGGCCCTCTTCTATTTAGGACCTACATCAACGATCTAGCAGACGCCACAGACAAAGGCACACCGCTATATACTCAGACGACACGAAGCTATACCGAAGAATCTCTTCGATAAAGGACTGTGAAGCTCTTCAGGATGACCTGACAAGTCTAACAAGTGGAGCGACGAAACAAATATAAAGTTTAACGCTACCAAGTGTTAATTAATCTTGACAGTCTCACAGAAGAAAATCAGCTTGGCGCCACAAGTCTTCAGCGCATCAACATTGAAAAAGATCTCGGGGGCACAATAATATTGTACACCCACATTCTTTTTGTGGTGTCCAAGGCCAACAGAAGACATGTGTCCTAATTACAGATACAGGGTCAGGCGTACTCTATACCTGTCCCTTGTCAAGTCGCAAATGTTTTGCCACTGAAGTCTGGTCCCCCGGCGGCGTAAGACTTAAAATGACCTCCTAGAAAGAGTTAAAAGGCGAGCCACCCGTTGAATTCTAAGATCCAAGATCGGAGACTTGAGCTATAAAAAGCGACTTTTAAAACTCTACTACCCTTGGTCTACGACTGAGAGGTGAAAGACCTAATCTTTTTTTAACTAGTGTAACTTCAGACCAGAAGATGAACCTGCAAAAATGGTCTAGACTGTCGTGCGACGTTTGGAAAGTGGAAAGGTCAGACTTGTCACAATTCTGGACTAATCGACCTAGAGCTAGACGTTCAGCTTTATCAGAAGTGTAAGTAGCTTTCTCTAGGCTGGTGTAAAACCTCAAGAAATTACCGCAGATTACCGCTGTATTACATGTATTGAATAGGCTACCTAACTGAGCTGATGTCACATATAAGTTTGTTTTCTAGACAAATTTCAGTCACTGACGCGAGTGCGAAAGAATGCAGAAATACATTTGTGGAAAATATTTGAAATAGAAATAAAAAATGTACAAGTTGCTTAATTTCGATACTAAAATTGTGTCTTTGGTAATGTTTGTCCAATGACCTTTGAAATTTTCTGATTCAGACTTGTATTTTTAATTTTTTCAAGGTTTTCGGCGCGGGTACCCTGTGGTTTTTGGAATACAGAAATATTGGAAAAAAATATATTAAACAGGGGCAATTTGCTCTGTTTCGATATCCAAACATTGTCTTTAATCAACTTTGACCAATGGCCTTTTCAATGTACTGATTGAGACGTGTATTTTTTTTTTCGTTTTAACAACGCGGGTACCCTGTGGTTTTGCTCCGAAATGGAAAAATCTCATATTTCAAGATGTTCCACCAAAGGGATTTTTTGGGACTTTTAGTAAGTTAACTAGGTTATATCACTTGTTCAAAATCTACTGAGAGAAGTTCTATTGCAATAAGCTCCACCTGGACCATTAAAATTTTATAGATTGACTGGACTAAATACCTACCCTCGCTGAGCCGCTGAGCTGTGGGTACCAGGCCTGGTTGCTATACCAAATGCAAGATGGCGGCCGATGGTAAACGAGACACGAGAAAACCAAAACGAACGAAAAAAGCCTGGCGTATTGATAAAAAGAAGTCATGGGACAAAGAACAACAAGAAATGAAGGACTTAGAGGACCGATGCAAGGAGGTAAATGGGGATTGTTTTTCTGTGAGTTTGTTTTTGAATTTTATGTCTCGTAGTCCCATCGCTCACGTGCTGAAATCGCTGTTTAGGATGTAAACAATAAGTTTTGTTTTTGCAGATTGGCTCATCGGAAGTAGAAAAGTTCTCGGATTTTCCTATATCCAAAAGAACATTAGATGGTGAGTTTTGTTACTGCAACACTGTAAAGAGCCAAGGGGTTCTTAAACACCTGGAAGTAAAGTTTTATTTCAACAGAGTGCTAAAACCGTATACACTCACAACACGGTTGCACATATAATGATTCCCTCCTATAAGAAAATAGCAAATTTGTTGAATCTATAAGCTGAATTATGCTGGATTATCAAAGATATGCTTTTATAATTTTTATTCTAAAGCTACACCACAAAAGAAATTGCTGTAATGTAGCTATAATGTAAATAATAAAGTGCTTTAACTATATTTATTTATGTTTCTATAGGTTTAATGAAAGCTGGTTTCGTTACTCCAACTGATATCCAAAAGCAGGGGATACCTGTGGCTTTATCTGGTCGTGATGTTCTTGGTGCTGCTAAAACTGGATCAGGAAAGACGCTAGCATTCCTAATCCCAGTAGGTGTGATCAGCTTGTAACCGTCCCCTTACACTATGTTCCTCAGTCTCAATTTAAGCTAAATAGCCCTGTATAAATGTAATCATTTAGATTTTTACCATACTGTTTATTGATTATTAATAATTTATGACACAACTGTGTATGGAATAATCATGACCAACAATTTTGGTATCGTGTGTTGACAAATATAAAGGGTATTTTTTTTAACTCTTTTATGAAAGAGGTTATGTGCTTTTGTGAGCACACATGGATCAACTATTTATTGCTTATTTCTAAGAAGATTTCTGAGAAGATAAAGAAAGTGAATTGAATAATCCTTGATCTTCTGTACAGTACATCATTGATCCATACATTTTGTGTTTGGATATTCCTATATTTTGCCGGAAGTTTTGTGAATATCTTTGAAACCTTATAGACAATATATTAGAAACTTGGAGTGAACACAGATTGCCAGTTCTGGTATTACTTATACTCTTATACCTAATGCATTTTATTTACCTCTTTCAGATTATTGAAACCCTATGGAGACAGAAATGGACATCCATGGATGGCTTGGGTGCCTTGGTAATATCACCCACAAGAGAACTGGTACATAGATTTAACAAAATTAAAGCTTATAACTCTATCCTCACTTAGGTTAAAACCAATGAAGAGACAGATCTCAGAACGTCTGTTATTTTTACCTTGTAAATGTATAATGTGTAAAAAGTGTTACACTTAGACATCCATCTTTGTCCCATATTTCTGCAGGCATACCAGACATTTGAAGTCTTGGTGAAAATTGGAAACAAGCATGATTTGTCTGCTGGGCTGATAATTGGAGGAAAGGTATCTACAATAATCATCATCACAAAATGTCTAGTGTCAACTGTGTTTTAAAGTAATAGGCCTTCTTCGATATTAAAAGGCAATTCTACTGGGCCTTATTAAAACTCTGCCAAATTCCATGCATATACAGTATATAACACTAAATCAGAGAAAAACACTTTTTACCATATTTTTTATGTTCAAGTATACATTAAAAATGTCAGGGGCACTGGTTAGTCCAGATAAGTTTTTGTCGATTTAAAGTAAAGCTAAAGTTGTATCAAGCATTTGAATGGCAGAATTCTATCGCATCAAATGCCTAACACCCATCAGACGCCCAAGTTTCTTTTCGCATACAAATGCATGGCATTGATTGGTAGCCTCAAATACTCTCAAAGGATTTCATAGAAGTTAATGAGGCAAACAGGTGCGTGTAGTTTGGTGTGTGTACTCCACCCAAGGTGCGTGTAGATTGTATGAATCTAATTACACTCGAACTACGTGAAAAATTCTCGCAGAATCCGCACACAATACGATACGGGGGGTCCCACCCTTTTTGAGTAAAAAAAAACTTGTTTTAAGAAAATAAATGCCTTTGCCTGCTTTACTTTGCTGACACAACAAATCCAATTCAGTGTGAAGTATTTTGAGATCTATGTAATGACCTTCCAAGAACCACTGGATCAGTTATAAGCCGTCTATCAGGCCATCATCCACCCCCCATTTTGAAATCCTGGATCTGCCACCGAAAATGTTAAGTTTCCTGCAAGCTGTACTGTACATCAGAGTTCCAGTTTACATTGAAAATGTTGGAGCACTGGTTAGCCCACACCTGGCATACATTAGACTGTCATGTCAAACCAATTCATCTCATGTTTTTTTCAGGATTTGAAAAATGAACAGAAGAGAATAATGAAAACAAATATTGTTGTGTGTACACCTGGTAGACTGCTTCAGCATATGGATGAGACACCAAATTTTGACTGTACCTCATTACAAATACTTGGTAAGTCTAGAAACAGTTATTTCAGATGCACAATGCAATGTTAAAGTTCTTAAAACCATTCATTGATAACAATCTAGCCAAAACAAAGCATAAATAAACTTTTTTACAGATCTTTGAAAATTTTCCTGGCCGCGCGAAAGGAGATTGAATCGAGTGAATAATTCCAAGTTTTGGCGGGAAAATCTGAAACAACTTATTTTCCTTAAATACATTAAAATTCAGAGACGGCAATGCCACAAGATATTGGCGAATTGTTTTCTATTGCAATATTACCCACAATGAAGCGAAGAATAATTTAAAGTCGAGAATTGTATGCGAAAGAAGAAAATATCATTTTGTTGTGGGTTTCAAACACAGCACGCGCTCGTGATAAAGTCGCCATATTTTATTGCGAATGCAGCGCGCACGCACAATGCAAAAACAATTCAAAGACTAAAAACTACCTGCTAAATTTTGCAGATTTTTTTCCTGAAGTTAAATAATCATTTGACTACCAGGTTAAGATATAAAGATGACGGTAAAAGTTGTAACCACACAACGTTCTTCAGCAATAACTAAGAAGACATGAAGATGGAAAACGGTTTAGCGCGCGCATTATGTTTTCTCATGTAATCGATCTACGTCACAAATGAATTGACCCGGGCCTTTCACTTCACTTCACTTACAATTTGGAAGATGAAAATAAAAAGAATTGACAAAGTCTATCAACTCTGAAAGGTTATATGGACTTTAATCATCATACTTTGTTTTGTATGGTTTAGTTCTAGACGAGGCTGATCGTATACTTGATATGGGATTTGCTCCAACCCTCAATGCCATTATAGAGAACTTGCCATCTGAGAGGCAGACTTTACTATACTCAGCTACACAGACGAGGTAACACCCATGTGATACAGCAAACCTAATGTATCACTGCAGAGTATAATTTAGCAACCACATCATGTTATACACCCAACATTAACATTAAGATTTAACTATACCATACAGATGCTGCTTGTGATTCACAACCCACTGTTTAGAAAATCCATCAATAAAATGCCCACCTACCAATTTTTACTGTTTTAAAGCCGTGGTTTTTTTTTTTTTTTTCAGTGTTCAAAATAGTGGCTGACTGCTGGGAATAGCAGGCTGTTTTTTTTTTTTTTGCTCTTTTTTCTGTATTCCCCTTCTCATGTTTTGAGTAAGCAGGCTTTTTTCCCCACCAAAATCAACAAAGCCAGCAAAATCTAGCAGATTTTAAAAAAATTGAACCCTGTTATTGTATCAAGAATCCATCAAACTTAGTTTTGGTACAAAAGAATGTAATTGACTTGTCTTTTTAACAATCATCAAATCAAATGCACATTTTGTTACTATTCAATACAAGTAATCTTATGAGTGAGGTTTTAGAATAGCCTTTTTGCACACAGTGTGTCACATTTATCCTTTTCCAGATTTTTTTTATTCCTTTTTTTTTCTTAAACCCTGAAATTGTCTTTTTTTTCTTAGATCAGTGAAAGACTTGGCCAGGCTTAGTTTGCAGGTATTATTATGATTGTGAAACACTCAGTTAAAAAATGTCTGCATGTATGTTAAACATCAACTCTTAACTTAGTTTAAAGGGGTACTTGCTTGCACAGTTGAAGAATTATTTAAGCATTTTTGTGAAAAGCTTTAAAACTGTTTAAATAACAGTGGATATAGATTGATAATTTTAGTATAACAATGTTGATTTTATCATTTTCTTGATGTAAAAAAAATAATGCAATTTTTTCCTTTGCTATACCATTATACCAAGGTCTCGCTATTTGGGAAATAACCAAAATAACAATTCAGGTGTGTAGAACAGGCAATAAATCATTATTAGTCAAGTCTTGAAATTGTATTAAGTAGAATGCAGCAGTTCTATAGATACTCCAAGTACAATCTTTTTATGAAAAATCAGTGAAATAAATTTTTCGAAAATTTGGACCATTAGTTAAGTAATGTTTAATTATATTCTCTTCTAGGAACCAACCTATATATCGGCACATGAGAAGTCAGATACAAGTACCCCGAATCGGCTCACACAGGTATGTTACTCAAGATTAATATTTATTAATTAATACAGCACCAAGACTCCCCCTCACTTCCCCCTTTGCGGTTAAGCCTAGCAATAGGCAAACCAGCATGTCACATATACACCTATTTCACAAAAGGTTGTCAGTGCAAATGACAAATGGCTTATAGGTACTAATTATTCGTAAAATTAAAGGTGTTAAATAAAGTCCAGCAATGTCAGAGCAAAGAATTTGTAACCTTTAATGGATAATTGTTTTGATTTATCCATATTATTCGAGATGCTTGGTTACTGCCATTTGTCAATCACCATTTGCCATTTGCACTGACAAATGAAATAGGGGTGTATATATTTAGGTACTTCTTAAAACTGGCCCTAACTGGGTACAGGAACCTGTGAACTGTGCACAAGTTACATCACAAAGCTTCTTTTGTTTGGTAAAAGAATCATGATAATAGGTGTTTTCTTGGAATGGTTCTTACCTCTTGATGAAGCCCTAAAAGTGGAAACTACATAGTTTCATTTTTAGCAATACTTGAAAATAGCTTCATCTACTCCGTACTCCTAACTTAAAGTTTAACTCGATCTACAAGTAAACACATAATGTTTCTATTTTTTTCAGAGCTATGTTGTGTGTGAGCTTCCTGACAAGCTCAACTTTCTATTCTCCTTTATTCGAAATCATTTGAAATCCAAAATACTGGTGTTTGTGTCAAGCTGCAAACAGGTACAGAAATGGCTTATTTTACATTCATCATAACCATTGTACCCTTGTTATTGTTGGTGGGATGATAATTTTCTCTTTTGTTGATCTTTACAGTCTTCTAAGTAGTTTAGTGACTTACAGAGAAATTGAAACATCATTAAGCATTGAGCCACCGTTGGCAATTAACTCAGGGATAGGCTTGCTGGAGCTTGTTCATTCAATCCCTTCCTATCACTCACTCACTCACTCAACGTGGTGTGACGGTGCATGGCGTTCACATGGGGGTCTGGCAGCTTTCTTACGGCATCCCTCCATGTTTTACAGAACAAAATGCAGCATAACTTATCTTGCTGTATCATTAATAATTAATGATTTCCATTATCATTTCTTGTCATTTAGGTCAAATTCATATATGAGGGTTTTCGGCGTCTGCGACCTGGAATTCCCCTGATGGCTCTCTATGGCAAGCAGAAACAGCTTAAGAGAGTTGCAATTTATGATGAGTTTTGTAAGAAAACCCAGTGTGTGCTCTTTGCAACAGACATTGCAGCAAGAGGATTAGGTGAGTGCTAATTAGGCAATAATTAATTTTCGCATGTTTTTTTGATGTCCTTTTTCTTTTCTTGATTAAAAATAATTATAATAGGTAAACTGTACTTATGATTATTACCTTTAGAAAACATGTTGCCTTTTAGGATGATTGCATAGTGGAGAGTTGCCTAACAACTTGGTTGGCTAGTCATTAATCATTAATTATTAATTATCATTAATTACGTCATCATAACTGGGAAAAAACATATTTTGAGCAACAAGAGTTGTGACAAGACCAAACTTAGGCCAAACTGTCTTGAGGCCAAGTGGAGGTCAGCAAAAGTAACATTACGTCATTGATGACATCATCATAACTAGGAAAAATCATATCTTGAGCTACGAGAGTTGTGACACGACCAAACTTAGGCCAAGTTGTCTTGAGGTCAAGGGGCGTCAAGTCTGTTATTACATTCTTACATTAAGCATTAGTATAACATGCATTAAGCGGTGATTTTTATTAAATTACCCAGAAATGAACCCCTATAAGAAAAAACACACCCTCGATTTTCGTTTGGCACAGAGAGAGGTTTATTTCCAGAGAACCGGTAGAACAGTAAAATTACCACCGAAAAGAAATACAACCTCTCTGCCCACCACTATCTAAGGGTGGGAGGGTGGGGAGAAAACTAGATTTATGTACGTAGGACACTTTGAAGCTTGCAAACGAAACTAAGCACTAAGCTGTAATGCTATGCTATATATCAAACAGTAAACAGAAGGATCGAGTTACTAAATCCACGTGGGGTTGTCAAGTTGTGTAATTAAAGATTTTGAGATCTCAAAATTCCCCCATTAAGCTGCAGTTATTACATAAAGCCCCGTGACACAGGGTCCATTCACCCACCTCTAGATCCGCCCCTGGTATCCTTTTTACTAAAGGTGCATAACACGAGCATTACAGCATACCTTATGTATGTTGCAGCTTAATGGTTTATTGTTATTATTTCTTATTACCTTTGATTTCTTTTCCATGCAGATTTCCCAGCAGTCAATTGGGTCATACAACTGGACTGTCCAGAGGATGCAAACACTTATATCCACAGAGCGGGCAGAACTGCTAGGTACCCCTCCCCCCCTAATTCCACTTCATTGAAGATCTCCACAGAGCGGGCAGAACTGCTAGGTACCCCTCCCCCCTAATTTCACTTCATTGAAGATCTCCACAGAGCGGGCAGAACTGCTAGGTACCCCTCCCCCCCTAATTTCACTTCATTGAAGATCTCCACAGAGCGGGCAGAACTGCTAGGTACCCCTCCCCCCCTAATTTCACTTCATTGAAGATCTCCACAGAGCGGGCAGAACTGCTAGGTACCCCTCCCCCCTAATTTCACTTCATTGAAGATCTCCACAGAGCGGGCAGAACTGCTAGGTACCCCTCCCCCCCTAATTTCACTTCATTGAAGATCTCCACAGAGCGGGCAGAACTGCTAGGTACCCCTCCCCCCTAATTTCACTTCATTGAAGATCTCCACAGAGCGGGCAGAACTGCTAGGTACCCCTCCCCCCCTAATTTCACTTCATTGAAGATCTCCACAGAGCGGGCAGAACTGCTAGGTACCCCTCCCCCCTAATTTCACTTCATTGAAGATCTCCACAGAGCGGGCAGAACTGCTAGGTACCCCTCCCCCCCTAATTTCACTTCATTGAAGATCTCCACAGAGCGGGCAGAACTGCTAGGTACCCCTCCCCCCTAATTTCACTTCATTGAAGATCTCCACAGAGCGGGCAGAACTGCTAGGTACCCCTCCCCCCTAATTTCACTTCATTGAAGATCTGTCTTATCTATGACTGCTGAACCCTTTACTGCTATTTTGAGTTATCCGCCCTCTGGTGTTATAAATTTCTAGAAACACATTAAATTAGAGCTGTTGTTGGCCTTCATTAGCTTCCAATCACGCCATGTCACAGCAAATTGGTGACCAATCAGAGTGTACTTATTAACGTGTTTCGTTACCAATTTAAAGTGTGAAGCAGTTTAAGAATTCTTTAGATCATAAAAAGAATTCCCGAGTTCTTACAGTAAGCATGCTCTACAACTAAACTTTAACAGGTTGTCCAACTTAAAAGGCATTTTCAATTTTAGAAACATACAATGACTTGTTACTGTACATATGGTAGTTTATGCTTTATATTTGGTTGAAATACCTGAGCAGTTCACTATAACAGTTAGCATACCTGATATTCTAGTTGAATCAAGTAAAGTTTCTAGCATTGTAAATGTGACGACTCATGCGAAAACGTACCTTAGGATTTTCCGCGAGTTTGGCCAAACTCTCGCCCGTTTCGCGGAAAGCTCGCGGCCTTCTCGCGGAATGCTCGCACTTTCCTCGCGGAATGCTCACGCCTATCTCGCGGAATGCTCGCGCTTATCTCGCAGAAAGCTCGCACCTATCTCGCAGAATGCTCGCGCCCGTTTCGCGGAACGCTCGCACCCGTTTCGCGGGTTAACTCGCGGAATTGAAAGGCTCTAAGGTACGTTTTCGCGTGAGTCGTCACAAATGTGTCTGTCTCTGCAACCTCATCAAGATCAGCTGATACATCTTATGTTAAATGCATGACTGAAAACCCTGTCAGAGGTGAAAAAGAAATCATGCATGCAATTACTCCAGTATAAGGTGCTGATGGTAGGATATCAGACCTTAGAAGAGCCTAGACCATTTTATTATTTATATCAGACCCACAAAAATGAGAAATGATACATTACCACTCTTCCTATTGTTGGTATTGCATTTTATAACATCCTGTTACTGGTTATGTAGGTACCAGAAGGATGGGCAATCTCTTCTAGTGCTTTTACCCTCAGAAGAACAAGAGATGATCAAGGTGGCTTATCCCACTACCATTACTAACTCAGTATCCATTCAACATCAAATATTCAATGCTAAACAAGTTTGGCACTGCATGACACTCCAAACCTCCTCTCTTACATGCGCACAGGTCCATTACCAGACCAAACTGGAAACTTAAGAATACACCCTCTCTGACTAATGAACGCCTTAAACCTGATTAATACCCCCATTGTACCATACTCTGCCTCTACTAAAATCTAGTGAACCTAAGTTGAATTGAACAAATTGATGTAGTGCAATGTCAGTCTTAACCTATTGACCCCTCAACTGGCCTGTACTGGCCTTGAGAAGTACTTACAAGCCAAAAGTTTTGAATGCAATAAACACAACAAGATCAAGATACTCAGACATAAGGGATAAATGGTCTTGAAGATATGCATTTAGGTATCTGCTTTGGTCGGGGTTTTTTGTTGTTGTTGTTGTTTCTTTTTGTAAATTCAGCTCCAAACTTGCCAGGGGTCACCGGGTTTTAAAAGTCTGAAATCTTTGTTGCCATTTGATATCAGCTATGATTGTGTTCACATACTCACAGGCTCTCAAAGATAAGAAAGTTCCCATCAATGAAATAAAGTAAGTGCTACTTAAAGGTTTAGCAGTTAGCTGTTAGTTTGGTTAATAAGAAATGCATCCATACACAGATCACTACTCCAACCTTTAAAGAAAAGGGCTTCTAGAGGCTGTGTAGTTCATGAGTGTACCATAAAAATAGAATATTGTTGCAGTATATAATTGCAGTCTTCTCAAAATCTGCCAACTGCCGGCTCAACGAGCTGCCTTCCCTGAAGTTTTATGATTTTTCTTTTGTTACTGACAAGGAAAATGACCCTTCATCACTTAAACGGCCATCAAACTCATAAAGACCTGCTCCTCAAAATCTTTTTAAGAAGGCTGTAATCTGGTTTTGTGATCCACCACTCCCCTCTAATCAAGAAAAGCGTTTTAAATATCCAAATTCCAAAATTTCTTACGCAGCCCCTCAATATGGCAATGGCCCCTTAGTAATTGCCCCTCTGTAACGTCTACTCTGTAACTGCCCTTTATAATCATCCCTCACTAATGGTAATGTCTGTGGCTATGTGTTATTATCAATCTTATTGATTTTTTAGAGTAAACCCAAAGAAGATGAGCAGTATTCAGAGCAAACTGGAATCGTTTCTTGCTCAGGACCAAGAACTCAAACATTGGGCTCAGAAGGTGGGCAAAGAAATGAATGTGTGCATTATATGTACATCCAGCGGGGCTCCCTGGGTTCAACAGATGAAATGTGAACAGTTTGACTTTGTTTGGTAATTCTTTATAAAATTGACAGTATTTGTATTAAAAAATCCAAAATAAAATAAATTAATCATTACCTTTATGCAATATATTGTCACAATAATTTTCATAATAAATTGTTGAATTTGAATTGTTTTGATTAAAATAGTTATGTATGAATGACTATTTTAGCTGGATGGTGATTGTAATTGTTGCAGTAATAACTGTGTTCTAAAGTGCCGTTATTGCTGTTTGTAGAATGGGGATATCTCCCTTTTTATGAAGTTGTTGATATGGTGATGCTGCTTCAGTTGATGTTGATTATGGGAAAGCTGTTGCATTGATTACGCATGTCGACTGTGATGAGTGATGATGATTATGATGGTGGCGGTGATGGTGATAATGGTGGTGATGGTGATAATGGTGATGATAATGATGAGTGGTGATGATAATGGTGATGATAATGGTGATGATGAAGATGGTGATGTTGATGATAATGATGAGTGGTGATGATGATGGTGATGATAATGGTGATGATGAAGATGGTGATGTTGTTGATGATAGTGTAATGATGATGACATTTCAAAGGATAATTTCAAGGAAAAATGCAAGGATGGGTATACAGTTTAATTGTGATGATGGTCATGGTGATGGTGATGGTGATGGTCATGGTCATGGTCATGGTGGTGGTGATGGTGATGGTGATGGTGATGGTGATGGTCATGGTGATGGTGATGGTGATGGTGATAATGGTGATGATAATGATGAGTGGTGGTGATAATGGTGATGATAATGGTGATTATGAAGATGGTGATGTTGATGATAATGATGAGTGGTGATGATGATGGTGATGATAATGGTGGGTATACAGTTTAATTGTGATGATGGTCATGGTGATGGTGATGGTCATGGTCATGGTCATGGTCATGGTGGTGGTGATGGTGATGGTGATGGTCATGGTCATGGTCATGGTCATGGTGATGGTCATGGTGATAATGGTGATGATAATGATGAGTGGTGATGATAATGGTGATGATAATGGTGATTATGAAGATGGTGATGTTGATGATAATGATGAGTGGTGATGATGATGGTGATGATAATGGTGATGATGAAGATGGTGATGTTGTTGATGATAGTGTAATGATGATGACATTTCAAAGGATAATTTCAAGGAGAAATGCAAGGATGGGTATACAGTTTAATTGTGATGATGGTCATGGTGATGGTGATGGTGATGGTGATAGTGATGGTGGCGGTGATGGTGATGGTGATGGTGATGGTGATGGTGATAGTGATAGTGATGGTGGGGGTGATGGTGATGGTGATGGTGATGGTCATGGTCATGGTCATGGTGATGGTGATAGTGATAGTGATGGTGGCGGTGATGGTGATGGTGATGGTGATGGTGATGGTGATGGTGATGGTGATGGTGATGGTGATAGTGATGGTGGCGGTGATGGTGATGGTCATGGTGATCAAATTGGCTAGGGAGACACTTCCCATGTAAATTAACGTTTAATATTTTATTGTATTGCATCGTAAATTATTTTTTTGCAATTGTAGAGCATCATATCGTATGTCCGATCTGTCTTCTTGCAATCCAACAAAAAGATATTTGACACAACCAAGCTCCCTATCAAAGAATTCTCTGTGTGAGTACATGCTAAGTTAGATATTATTTTGTTTGCAATCCTGACAATGATGATGACATTGCTATTAAAGAGTATCTGTCAGCTGCAATCCTACCAAGTGTGAGAAAGCATTCATTTTAATTGGCTAATTTTGGGAAACTTTTTTTATTGAATTTGGTAAATAAAGCATAAGATTTTATTTTTAGTGCTAATTTTTAGATTTTTTCTCATAATTTTCTTCCAATATTGTTTGAGACAATGACAAAGGTGTGGCTGACAAAGGCTCTTTTATTATTGATAATAATGACATTGCTGAAGACAATGAAGATGCTATCTAATCCTGTTTCAGATCTCTTGGTCTTTCAAATGCGCCAAGGATAAGATTCTTGCAGGTAAATGATTTCAGACATAAATGACGTGTTAGATCAACCACCATAAAGCAAGTACCTGAAAACGGAATGCTATCAGCATTATACACAGTGGAAACATTCATTCTCCAAAACTGGTATAGCTACAAAGACTACATACAAGATGTAGAAAAACTAGGAGTTTTGTGTAGGATTTGTGGAAACATGTTTTGCTATATATAACCTACTACATGCCTTTAGTTTGTTCTGCTCTGAGAAAGTGCTAATGTTCATGTGGGCGAAATATTTATTTTTATAGAAATGTTAAATATAAAACTTAAGCCCCATGTTAAAGCGTCATTTGTCACAAGTATCCTTCCAGAGGGCCAACAGAAACCTCAACCAATAAGAGACAAAAGAATCTATTAGAAACTTCACTATTTAACAGGCCATCTGCTTTAAATTACCAGTCACATCCTCAAAGAAACTTTCAATAGACACACTGCTTTTACAATTTTAAAACATTTGTTTTTGCATTTTCTACTTAAAATCGTTTGAGATTGTTAAGTAACCAGAAGTAGACTGGTATGCCGCTCTAATTTGTTTCCCCTTATTTCCTTACCTTTAATGAGTACTCACGCAAGGGCAGAAGGGACATAATTATTTTGGCACATTTTGAATTATGCATCAAAGTGTGTTTGCCCTCCATAGCGTAGCAACCCAAGATTCACAACATAGATTTAATGAACTGTGTTTTCTAAATAATCAGAAGAACAAGACACATTTCCGCCAGTGTAGAGAGGATTTTGTGGTTTTATTATCAAAATGTAGCCTAACAAATCCCCCTTCCTCACACTCTTGCGAACAATGAATCCATTTCAGAAAGCAGAAAAGAGATTTGGTGGCAAACAAACCTCTGAGCCTACCATGGGTGATGTCGACATTGGAGACAGTAGTGATGAGGAGGAGCCTAGGGACAAGTCACAGGACCACCCTCCTTATACCGTCAGAGAAAGCAATGAGCCTGACTTTACTGGGATAGAGGACACTGTCGACCAGGACGGTGATGCTGATATGTTGTTTGTGAAAAGGAGGAATGTGGAAGTTGAACCCTTAGACTTTGAGCTAGATCAGACTAAGGTATATCAAGAGTAAATGTATCTCTAGACAGCGTGCTTACAGGCCTTACTATGTGTTCTAAAAGCCTGGGCCATTTCCCAGATGATAGAGTTTATACACAATGAAACACTTTGACAGGACTTACATCCATTGTCAAATATTACAGCTTCTATCTAACCAAATTACTGTATTTCAAATCCTTTTAACCTATGTTTGGCTTCAGGCTTTGTCATAAAAGAAAAAAAATGGTAGTTTAAAATAACATGAAGCATTGCTTCAAATCTGCTAGCAACCTGTCTTTTAGTCTAGAGTATGTTGAGGGTTTATTATTTGCTTTTGGGTCATTACCAGGAAAAGAAGAAAACAAAGAAAGAGAAGATGCCGACTAAAGTCTCTCATGCCAAGAAGCTGGTCAACAAGAAGCTGAAGTTGAACTCAAAAATCACCTTTAATGATGATGGCAAGGTGAGCTAATTGTAAACCGTTATAGTGTGACGCACAATACGCTGGCCACCAGGACAAAGTCTTAGAAAAGTTGGCCAATAACAGTAGTTTGCGAGATTCCATCGTTTTGATTGACATGAACTTTATCACTAAGATTATTCAATCGTGTTCTGAAGTGCAGTGAAACATTTTCTTGCCAAGCTGGTTGCCTTGTAACGTTTTTACTAATATGGCAGGTTTCAATGATATGGCATCTTTATTATGTCAGGATGTCCACAGCATCGCACTGTAATATGCTGTTATGACTTAGATTCCAGAGAAATCAAATGTAGAATTAAGCCAGTACTTCACTGTATCCCCCTTGCTTCGAGATGTTGAGCAATCGTTTCCTACACTCCATTTAACATACATACATAACCCACTTCCTGCTCATTGTTTATCAATACAAAAAAACCATGGTTAATTCACAGGAAAAACTCAAAATTTATCACCCTTAATGGAAGTCAAATACTTCAACTATGTTTGAGTGAAACTGTATCCCTGTATTCATTTGAGTTGAATGCTTTATGTGACTCGGTGACATGTGAGGCATCGCTTTTCTCAGCCGGAAAGTGTGGAAGATGGCCCAGAGGCACGAAGTGAACCTGGAGCCGCAGAAGAACCTGCTCTAGAGCCTGTGCCTCTTGGTGCTGAGCACGGACAGGAAGTCGGTGGCATCTCAGTGGAGGAGTCCCGCAAGCTTCTATCTTTAGAGGACAAAAAGGATCGCCACATGGAGCGTGAGAGGATACGATCACAGCACACAAAAAAGCGCCTAAAGGAGAAGAGAAAACGCAAGGAACAAAAGGTATGCATTACTATAGAAACAGGAACAGGTTTGTGTTACTATAGAAACAGGCATATGTTTGCAAGCAACAGATAAAGAAGAGGAGATCATGCAAGAAGCAATGGGGGGCATTAGATTTTTTAAAGACAAAATATTCAAAACATTTAAAAGAATCACAAAATACATATCCAATCTGCAATGGCCAATCCTGCAATGTCTAACTTTCCAGACTCTATAAGTATGTAAGTATTAACTGTATTCTGCCACTAAGGATAATATTAAGTGTCTTTCCTAATAAGTAATGTATGTATTCAGTGTAGTGAGTAAGAGAATATCAGTGACCAGTGTCCTTGGTGTTATGAGTTTACACATCCGTGACCCTCCCTAATACTTAGAGTATACTGTAGGGGGAGAGTCAAAGAGAAAAGTAGTTCTTTGATTTGCAGAGCTTCTCATATTAAAGAGAAACAAGGCTTCCTACTCTTGTTCTTTTTCCAGGGGGAGACTGTTGCCATGCTAGAGACAGGTGGGGATGAACTCAGTGATGAGCAAGCAGAGGACTATATAGGTCAAAGGTATGTTTGCTGTGTTTGGTGATACACAAGCATGCACATCTTATGGGTGGGTCTATGGATGGGCCAATCAGGCCCTACTTCCCAATTTTTAGAGATGAGCTATGGATGCGCCTCTCTGGCCCTGCTTCCCAATTTTTAGAGAGAGATATTGCATAAATAATGAGAACATCTTGATCTGCCCCTGCATCTTGCTTTTTAGGACGATTTTACAGTTGTTGTTTGCCCAGATATGGCTTGTTAGCATTGTTTGACAATAAGCTGTGAAGAAAACCATTTTACGTACTAACATCACTATACCCTAAAGTAAACATGACCTCTTTGGTTTTTCAGACCAACCAAAAAACGTAAAGCACAAACTGAACTCACAGTACCTTATGAAGAGGATGACCAGAATGCTTCCCTAGTAGAGGACGAAGAATTAGCTCTACACTTGCTGAATGGGACATGACCACGAACTAGCCCTAAATAGGGCATAGCTAAAAATTAGACCTACACTTGCGGTCTGGACCATTATGTGTCTTTCCAATGCAAGTATAGGTTGGAACGGATTTTTGGCTACAAGATTTCAAACAAGATTTTGCAAACAATGGAATCCAAACAATGGATATATAGATTATATATATAAGTAAATGGCTCATGGCTGAAACTGGCTCAGGGCTGAACCATACAGATGAAAATGTGAACAATGCTTTTTACTTGTCAATAGTAGGCAAAGGCAAAAAACATGCACTTTTTAACCTAACTCATCAAGAAAATAGATAGACTGTCTACATAAAAAGGGCAGCAAAGCGAAAACAAAGTAAGTCAAGTAACTCAAGAATCTCAAACCTGGCAGGGACTATGGTACAAATTATGGAATGTTTTACTGATGAAAAAAAAACACAACTACAAACAAAATCAACATTCCAGCAGTCACCATTATACACTTGAGTCACTAAACTGTGTAATTTAATTCATCCTACTATATTATGCTTTTCTATAGACTGTTTTTACAATGTTGCATGCACATACAAAATTGCACAGGCTGGCAGGCCACAGCTGATCCAAAATGCAGGCAAAAGGGGGAATTTGACTCCAAAACTCAGACAGAAGCACTGTGAAAGCATTTTCTACAGCTTCATCTGTAAAATCCACCTTGTATGCCATTTTAGATTAGCTGTGGCTTTTTTTATGTGCATGCATCGTAAAAACGGTCTATTGCTGAAGGTAATACATTAGAACCCTGCTAACTCGAAATCTGAAGACAGACTAAAATCACTTCAAGTTCAAAATTAGGACCAAGTTATAAAAGGTTCTACTAGCATACATGCACATGTAGAAACAATTCAAAATGAAAAGGGATTTAGAAAATTAAAAAAATGGTCCATGTTTATCTATCAGCACAACCTTCTGAAGTGTTCAAAATAACCTATAATCTATGTTACAAATAATCTTCTTGAGTATAACATTGAAAGGTTGTTGAGTAAAGGGACTGATGTGTTTAGTTAGACAGACATTCAAGCAAGGGGCAGCCACAAATTAGGACCCATTGGACAGTGTGGATGTTTTTTGTTTTTTGTTTTTTCAATTTATCCCTTCCATATCATAAAGGTAAAATTCATATGAGGGTTTTCAGCATCTGCGGCCTGGAATTCCCCTTAAGGCTCTCTATGGCAAGCAGGAACAGCTGAAGAGAGTTGCAATTTATGATGATAATTAAAGAAATTAAATGTGAAATCAAGCATGGGACAGCCATGGTAACTAGGCTTGAGCCATTGATTCAAACAATTTTGCTAACTTGTCCTTTTCTGTACACCTTTTGATGCTATGTTTAACTGCATGCCCCCATAGTTTTGGTCTGGTCACATAAGAAGTAATGGTATATATAGGGTCATTCCATAAGTAAAACTGTTCCGTTAGACTGTTTTTCAAGGTAACTGATCCAAAGCCAGCCTGATGGATTTCCTGACATGTATCTTTGTCAGGATTACAACCATCTGCAACCAATTGCCAGATCCCTGTCACACTACCCAGCATGCACTGCACAGCTCTGCGCATGGTGCCAGGCTTATCTGGAAGGGAAACAAAAGGGACAGGTCACCCTACCCAAGATGCATTGCTTTTGGCAGCCATTTTTTAAGGAAAATATGAAAAACATTGTGTTTACACACAGGGAGCCCACTGATCTCAGCGCATTGTTTATTTAGCATGTTCTTTGGACTTCGTTTGTGAATATCAATTAGGTCACAAAGTTCTCAATAAAACTTCGTCCAAATACAGATGTGTCACTCTTTGTTGTGTCCATTCATGTTTGGGACTCTTGTTTTATACCCCTGCGTCGAATTTTTCAAGAAATATTAGGGTTTTGCAAAAACCTGATTTCAAGCCTAAAGCTTAATTTAAGCATATGCTGAATAAACAATGTGCTGATTTGAGTGGGCTCCCTATGGTTTACAGAGCAGCCAAAATCAAAGTAAGAAGTGACTCACCTATCACATGCTCAAGAAAGAAATAACATCCACCCTAAAACAAAATAATATTATTATGTTAAATCAACCCTGAGACAAAATACATATATTTGGGAGTGTTCGCTATTTATGAACGAGGATGGGTCGGTACCCACATGGGGGGGGGGGCTAAAAATGTTTTGTTTACATCGATGGAGAGGTCATAAAAGTTTCATTGTGGTTGAAGGGGGTGTCAAAAAAGGTTCATCCCTTAAAACTAGGAAACTTTTTTATTTATTATATTGAAATGAGTAATCAAAATGCAAGAAAACATGTTTCCTAGCGTTGCCAAAACCATATTTAGGCTACATTTACTGCTGTTGAGCCGTGAATGCTTTCGCATAAATGGCAAATTCAAGAATGTTTATTACTCGGTAGTAGTTCATTTAAGCTTGACCTATAGGATCAATGAAAAACAACAACTGAAATATATGCATTTGTAAAATATACTTGAAATCTAGTATGGCAGGTAGATAATTTCAATGTGTAAAAAAGTCTGACTCTGATACCTTTGCTTTGGAGACCCTGCGAGCAGCACCTTTTATTAGGGAATGGTCATTATTTAGAGGGGGGAGGGCTGCTATGTTTGGGGGGTTGTTGCGATGTTTTGAGCGTCGACTTGGGGGAGGGCCTCAAATTTTGATACAGGGTTTAAGAAACAGGGCTTCTGGAATTACGCGAAAAAAACCTCCAAATTACACGGGATTCTTTGCTAAATTACGCGGAAAATCAATCATTACGCGCTAAATTACGTGGGATTCTGCAATACATTTTTCTTTAAAAATCAAAATTTTGCGGGATTTTTTTACTGAATTACACGCTATATAACACGGAATATCAACTGTTACGCCCAAAATACATTTTGTACCGGAGGAAATCACGAAATAGCTTGAAAAGGTTATTTTTTTGCGAGAAATTATCTTAGGCAAGTTTTCATTGGCTCCTAGCCACCAGCCAATTAAAAAAAGGTATTTTATTATTAGTCCTAGGCCTTTGCGGTTTAGCAAAGAACGCCTAGTCCTTTTATTTGTTTCCGAAATTCAGTTCAAAATATCGCGGGATTACGCGGAAATTTGTGGATTACGCGGGAAAAGCCAAATTACGCGCTTCCGCACAAGCGTGTAATTCCAGAAGCCCTGAAGAAAGGGCTTCATTTTTTTAACAGATATTCTGATGAATTTCCGAGCCTCCTAAAAGTCTGGAATCTCAACATTTTTCTGGGGAGAAACCCAAGACCCCCTACAAAATATATAAATGAATTTGATGCGCTTTCTGCTTGCACTTTTATGACTTTTCTTTGGCTGGCCATGAAAATCATTATCCCCTAAAGTGTTGTCTCTACTATTTTCAACTTTTGGGTTTGGTTCAAAGAAGGAGCGCCATGGTAACTCGCAAGACAGGAAGCCTGTGAACTATTTTTCAAAATAGCCAATCAGAGATGTCCATTATACGAGAGTATCGGGTAACAAAGATTGCAAGAGAATCGCGCTAATCACTGAATTTGCAAATTTCGATTCAAGTCAGTGCCCCCTTATAACTTTTTAGATTGGTGGTATGAAAAGATGTTTAAGTAACATTTCTGTTTAGATGGAGCTAATGGCCTGCTCCGTCGCCCCTTTATGGGCATGTCTAAGCCAGCGTCCCCCCAACCCATACATACATACAATAATTTTAGCTTTTTTTTTTTGGGGGGGGACCCTTAATTTTTGGTAGCCTTTTTGGGGGAGGGTCACCATTTTTGTGCTTTAGATTGGGGGAGGGTCGAAGTTTTTGAACCAGAAAAAAAATTAAACATAGCAGCCCCCCCCCCCCTCATAAATAATGACAATGTGTGCAGAAAATTCATAAGCAATATCAAACAGGGGAGCGTCTTATACCCCCTAATGTCAAGCAGACTTATATCCTCCAACTCGCCATACTCCCTAAGATCTAAGCGCTCACATAGTGTGGTTCCGGGTCGCACGGACCGTTTTTCCAAATTCGTCTCAGCGCAATATGCTGGGGATTTAATGTTATTATGAATTATGTATGGTGTAATGTATTTTGTAGTTAGCTGACCCTACCGGTAATTCAGTTGTAAAAGAACTGCAAACGGTTGAAATAAACGAGCATTATTATTATTATTATTATTATTTCCTTAGGAGAGTCCAATGCAGCAAAACATAAATTTGTCCCTGCGAGATATCGACTAGTGAGATGGCACGCAAAGATAGATAAAGGTATAGAAACATATTCTTTACTGTTTCACAAGGCCACATTTGACTTATCACAATAAGAAATATTATTTCTTGGTTGTTTTTCATTGCAGGATTTGTTTATATCATATTATAAATGAAGTTTTGTGGATTTTTAAAGAGAAGGAGGGGGGCAAACAAGTTTTTGGGTTTCTCCTGGGGGGTCAACAAAGTTTTGATGTTGACAAAGGGGGGGTTGTACAGAAAACTCAAGTGAAGTAGTGCTGAATACCGACCCCCCTCGACCATAAATAATGAACACTACCTTAATATGTAAAATCACCATTACACAAAATACATATAAGTATGTGAAATCAACCCTGACACAAAAAACATTATGTGATATTCACCCTTTAACACAAATACATATTAGGGAGTATTCATTTAATACCCTGAGCCTTTGACTTTGACAACACCTTAAAATCTCAGGGCCCCCCTTCAGTGTAAATAGTTAGAGGAGGGCCCCTTTAGGGGGTTTGAAAACTTTCTTGGTCCCTCCCTGAACAACCCTTAATATGTAATATCCAACCTCACTTATAATACACATCATATGATATCCACCCTTGTGTGTGTGTATGTGTGTGATATCTGCCCTTACACAAAATACACATTAGTATGTGATGTGTATACAAACTTCACAATACACATTAGGATGCCCCCTAACACAAAATTCTCTCTCTCTCTCCATCACGGGTTATACCTACCGGCCTTAACACCCTCATAATCTCTTTCAACACTTTTCTTGTCTGTTGATCATCAAGTGAGCATAATAGATGTGTGGCTAGGACAGCAGACACACTGCCGTCCGGTATTTCACTCATATCATCCGCGCTTTGGACAAGAAATTCCTTCAAATGTAGATTAGGGTTATCAGTCTCCATATTCTTTCGAAAGATTTTTTCCATGTGTGGATTGTAGTCTACCACGATCAAAAAGCTTCCTTCTGGTAATTGTAAAAACTTTGTGTTGTTTCCAGGTCCGGCTCCTATCTCAACGACATCTCCTCCAAGCTCTGCGATCTTCATGTTTAGAACGGAGATAAGTTCTGATCGCATCTTGCTTGATTTAGTCTGTCCACTTTTGTGCAGCTCGCTAAACATTTGCATTCGCGCCGCAAAAAGCGATTTGTAGTAATCCGATGTGAAAAACCGCACCACAAGCAGTTTCAACAATCTTAACGATACAACAAGGGCGATTAGGATCCCTATAAAGTAGTAGATCGAGTAGATGGAAGTCATTTCGAACCTTCCCTTTGAGAGTTGTAAGACTTAGGTACGTAGCTGGTATAGTTGTCGCGTTGTCACGAGTACGAGTTCGGGGGACCACAGGCAGCCCAAGGCTACTGTCAGTGGTTTATAAAGGAATGTATGGGGGAATTTATAAGCAAAACAAATACTTTATCGTGAAAATTTAGACCATGTAATACTGTGTTTGAATTACTGTACACTACATAGTAAGAAACACAATTCGTAGCGAGCTTCAAACTCGTGCTACTGACATTCTATGGCAAAATTGAAATAAAGAAAGATTCAACCACAATGGTCTAGAGTTTTATTTTTCACAATAAAGTATTTTTTTTTGCTAACATATAAATTCCCCCAAACCACTGACAGTAGCCTTGGGCTGCCTGTGGGGGGACTAAGAGGACTAGACTCCCATCACTTTGGAGTCGCTCGGATTCGGCTTCTAGTCGGAAAATCCAATATGCCGGTTACTTCAAAACATCAAAAGAACAAAAAATGAATAAAAACCGTCTAAGCGCACCAAAGTGGTCTAAATATAACCATTTGGAATTTTTTTCATGACAATTATGTTCGTAACATTTGTCGGTACCCTTTGTCCCCCCCCCCCCATTCATAACCTCAAACTCTTTTTTGAGATTTCATTCGCTTTTGTTTTGTTTTCTTTTTGTGTGTCTCAGTCTCAGTCTAATCAATGAATGAAGCTGCTTTTTTATGCGTGAATTACTGTGTCTTGGGTACCCTGTGTTGACTGGGTACCCTGTGCTCTACATTTTATCAAAGGCCAGGTCGCTCGGTTAAACGTGAGTAAATCGAAAACTCCGGAAAATAAACGAAAACTATACGTTTTCAAAACCCAAATTCCCGAGTTATGTCTGAAAGGTGAGTATAATACTTTATGGATAAATTTACCCTGTCAACCATGATTGTGGTTTAGTAATTGTTTTATCGTTACTTTCAGTGATAGCGATGGCGATGTTGGGTCTCGTGTTCGAAGCGTTGTTCAGGTAACTTGACGAACGACAACGATTTCATCTTTTGTTAGAGATCAAAACTACAGATGTACCATAGTATGTTTATTTTGTCTAGGGCTGGATTTACAATTCTCCGCTTCACGGGAAATTCAGATTACATAAAATAGGGGGAAATCAAAAGCTTATGTTGTGATTCTATTTAAACGCGTGAACCCTTCAAAACAATTTTGACATTAAATTTCTACTTATACTTACAAAATTTTACTTACTTACATTCTTTCATACCTAATCATAGAGACTAATGATGCGAAAAATTCTACTCTCCTAACCTAGTATTTTCCTTTTGTTGAAAAAAAGTATTTTTAAACGAAAGTGCCACAGCTTGAAGTTTTTCTAACTGTTTTATAAATGTTTGTCTATTATAAATGTTTGTCTATTATAAATGTTTGTCTATTATAAATGTTTGTCATCAACCTTGCTCAGTTGATCTCAGGTTTCCCACATTGATAGCTTTAACAACTACCATACTTATTTGTCAATCTTTTTTTCTAAGTAGCCCTTGTAAAGTTGCGTTTCTCTGTCAACAGAAACCAAAAGAGTCCATGAAGAAACATCACTCAAGATCACGGTCAAGATCACCTTTGAGAAAAGAGTGAGTTTACTGTACTTATGAAAGCAATTTGATTGATTACCTAAAGAACTGCATTTTTCTTGTAGTCAAGTAAGAAATACAGTACATACCTTGCATAGTCATACATAACTAAATATCTGTGGATAATTCTTTTTGTTATTCAACAGAGATGGTGCAAAAATATTGCTGGAGTTAGTTTGGATTGAATACTTCTTCACTCCTAGTTTGTCTTATCCTATCAGGAATTATATAGGCAAAAATATTATAAATATTCTGTTTCTATTAGAATGCTCAAGACTTGTGGAATAAAGTGTTGTTATTTTATTTCTAGGAGAAGAGAAGAGAATCAGAAGACCAATGAGAGAGATTATGACAGGTAATTGTAGTATTCTATTTGTTTACATTTTAAAATAATAAATGATAACTAATACATTTATGATTCAATAAAAGGAGAAGAGAAAGAAGAGAGGATAAAGAGAATCAGCATAGAAATGAGTACAACGAGGGGCGAAGAAGGCGTAGGATGGAGCGTGATGACAATGATGTGCGTGAGACAAGGCGCAACTATCGGACAGAGGACCGCCCTGATGTCAATCTTGACTCTGGTCGGCAAAAAAGGACTGATAAACGTCAACGAAGGGGCTCTAATTCAAGTGAGGATGAAGAAAGACAAAAAAGAATACCCGATGACTCAAAGGAAAAGATTGAGGAGCGAAATGAAGATAAGGCCACTGAGGGGAAAGAGGAAGAGAAGAAAGATAACTTGGCCCCCCTGCAAACCCGAACAGGTCAATACCAGAAATACTTGCCTTAGCTAGTTGGGTCGCAACAGGGGAATTTGGTGTTTATTTCCTAATTTAGAACTCTTCATTCCAAGTATCAGACAAAAAAACTTTGAACACTTTCACCATAATAAACAAAATGAAGACATGCAGCTCTAACCTTCTTAGCTAAATGTTTTTTCTTATATTGCATCTTTGTTGTCTAGATCGTTAGCTTTCGTTAGTAAATTGAATTGAGTGAACTTATCAATATTTTCTTATCCAAAGCTAAGGAATTTTTGGTTTTCTATACCAGGATGATAATAAGCAAATGTACTGTTAGTCTATACAAAAAAATATGTTTAAATGTTACGTTTACATAAACAGTAGTAAATAAGGCTGGATCCATATAAGTGTGTAGTACAACTCACAAATTTAAATATGATGAAACTGTTTGCCAATAGGTTTTTTATAGCAGACAGATGTTTGTTATAGAATAGAAAATATACAGAATATAAATGATGTCTTAATACTAGTCTTAGTCCTAAGTCTTGGTACTATCAGTTCTTTCAAGTTAAAAATTGTACTTATTTTTATTCTAGGAGGTGCATATATCCCGCCTGCTAAACTTAGAATGATGCAACAGAGTATTACTGACAAAAGCAGGTATGAGAGTTAAGGCCAGGCTATAGTGGTCATCTTAGCAAGGTTCTGTATCGGGACTGTCAAGGCATGTTATGGGTGAGATAGAGAGAGTGGTCATCTTAGCAAGGGTCTGTATCGGGACTGTCAAGGCATGTTATGGATGAGATAGAGAGAGTGGTCATCTTAGCAAGGGTCTGTATCGGGACTGTCAAGGCATGTTATGGATGAGATAGAGAGAGTGGTCATCTTAGCAAGGGTCTGTATCGGGACTGTCAAGCCATGTTATGGATGAGATAGAGAGAGTGGTCATCTTAGCAAGGGTCTGTATAGGGACTGTCAACGCATATTATGGGTGAGATAGAGAGAGTGGTCATCTTAGCAAGGGTCTGTATAGGGACTGTCAAGGCATGTTATGGGTGAGATAGAGAGAGTGGTCATCTTAGCAAGGGTCTGTATAGGGACTGTCAAGGCATGTTATGGGTGAGATAGAGAGAGTGGTCATCTTAGCAAGGGTCTGTATAGGGACTGTCAAGGCATGTTATGGGTGAGATAGAGAGAGTGGTCATCTTAGCAAGGGTCTGTATAGGGACTGTCAAGGCATGTTATGGATGAGATAGAGAGAGCGGTCACCTTAGCAAGGGTCTGTATAGGGACTGTCAAGGCATGTTATGGATGAGATAGAGAGAGTGGTCATCTTAGCAAGGGTCTGTATAGGGACTGTCAAGGCATGTTATGGATGAGATAGAGAGAGTGGTCATCTTAGCAAGGGTCTGTATCGGGACTGTCAAGGCATGTTATGGATGAGATAGAGAGAGTGGTCATCTTAGCAAGGGTCTGTATAGGGACTGTCAAGGCATGTTATGGATGAGATAGAGAGAGTGGTCATCTTAGCAAGGGTCTGTATAGGGACTGTCAAGGCATGTTATGGATGAGATAGAGAGAGTGGTCATCTTAGCAAGGGTCTGTATAGGGACTGTCAAGGCATGTTATGGATGAGATGGAGAGAGTGGTCATCTTAGCAAGGGTCTGTATAGGGACTGTCAAGGCATGTTATGGGTGAGATAGAGAGAGTGGTCATCTTAGCAAGGGTCTGTATCGGGACTGTCAAGGCATGTTATGGGTGAGATAGAGAGAGTGGTCATCTTAGCAAGGGTCTGTATAGGGACTGTCAAGGCATGTTATGGATGAGATAGAGAGAGTGGTCATCTTAGCAAGGGTCTGTATAGGGACTGTCAAGGCATGTTATGGGTGAGATAGAGAGAGTGGTCATCTTAGCAAGGGTCTGTATAGGGACTGTCAAGGCATGTTATGGGTGAGATAGAGAGAGTGGTCATCTTAGCAAGGGTCTGTATCGGGACTGTCAAGGCATGTTATGGGTGAGTTAGAGAGAGTGGTCATCTTAGCAAGGGTCTGTATCGGGACTGTCAAGGCATGTTATGGGTGAGATAGAGAGAGTGGTCATCTTAGCAAGGGTCTGTATAGGGACTGTCAAGGCATGTTATGGGTTAGATAGAGAGAGTGGTCATCTTAGCAAGGGTCTGTATAGGGACTGTCAAGGCATGTTATGGGTGAGATCGAGAGAGTGGTCATCTTAGCAAGGGTCTGTATCGGGACTGTCAAGGCATGTTATGGATGAGATAGAGAGAGTGGTCAGCTTAGCAAGGGTCTGTATAGGGACTGTCAAGGCATGTTATGGGTGAGATCGAGAGAGTGGTCATCTTAGCAAGGGTCTGTATCGGAACTGTCAAGGCATGTTATGGATGAGATAGAGAGAGCGGTCATCTTAGCAAGGGTCTGTATAGGGACTGTCAAGGCATGTTATGGGTGAGATAGAGAGAGTGGTCATCTTAGCAAGGGTCTGTATAGGGACTGTCAAGCCATGTTATGGATGAGATAGAGAGAGTGGTCAGCTTAGCAAGGGTCTGTATCGGGACTGTCAAGGCATGTTATGGTAGAGATAGAGAGAGTGGTCATCTTAGCAAGGGTCTGTATAGGGACTGTCAAGGCATGTTATGGGTGAGATAGAGAGAGTGGTCATCTTAGCAAGGGTCTGTATAGGGACTGTCAAGGCATGTTATGGATGAGATAGAGAGAGCGGTCATCTTAGCAAGGGTCTGTATAGGGACTGTCAAGGCATGTTATGGATGAGATAGAGAGAGTGGTCATCTTAGCAAGTGTCTGTATAGGGACTGTCAAGGCATGTTATGGATGAGATAGAGAGAGTGGTCATCTTAGCAAGGGTCTGTATTGGGACTGTCAAGGCATGTTATGGGTGAGATAGAGAAAGTGGTCAACTTAGCAAGGGTCTGTATCGGGACTGTCAAGGCATGTTATGGATGAGATGGAGAGAGTGGTCATCTTAGCAAGGGTCTGTATCGGGACTGTCAAGGCATGTTATGGTAGAGATAGAGAGAGTGGTCATCTTAGCAAGGGTCTGTATAGGGACTGTCAAGGCATGTTATGGTAGAGATAGAGAGAGTGGTCATCTTAGCAAGGGTCTGTATCGGGACTGTCAAGGCATGTTATGGTAGAGATAGAGAGAGTGGTCATCTTAGCAAGGGTCTGTATCGGGACTGTCAAGGCATGTTATGGATGAGATAGAGAGAGCGGTCATCTTAGCAAGGGTCTGTATAGGGACTATCAAGGCATGTTATGGGTGAGATAGAGAGAGTGGTCATCTTAGCAAGGTTCTGTATATGGACTGTCAAGGCATGTTATGGATGAGATGGAGAGAGTGGTCATCTTAGCAAGGGTCTGTATCGGGACTGTCAAGGCATGTTATGGGTGAGATAGAGAGAGTGGTCATCTTAGCAAGGGTCTGTATCGGGACTGTCAAGGAAGTTATAGATGAGATAGAGAGAGTGGTCATCTTAGCAAGGGTCTGTATCGGGACCATCAAGGCAAGTTATAGGTGAGATAGAAAGAGTGGTCAGTTTAGATAGGGTCTGTATCAGAAAGGTCAATGCGTGTTATGGGTGAGATAGAGAGATTGGTCAGCTTAGCTAGGGTCTTTATAGAAACCGTCAACATATGTGAATGGCGGGCTTAAAAGAGTGGTCAGGATAACCAAGGTCTATATAGAGACATCAAACCAGACATTACACATGCTTCATGCTTTCATCCAATTGACTATCTGATCTCTGACATACAGTATCTGTAGCAGAAAAAGTGTGAATGTCTATGTTTTATCAAAATGTTTTTGTGTTTTGCCAGCTCATTAATGTTTGTCAATGGTTAACAAACACATTTATAAAGTGTGTATTATTTCAGTGGCTTTGTCCATCTAAGCCTCTTTTGATGTTAAATGTTTGTGTTTATTTTTCAGTGAGGCATACCAACGATTAAGTTGGGAGGCTTTGAAAAAAAGTATAAATGGTCTTATTAATAAGGTGTGTCCATCTATTTTTCCTTCTTGTAGTTAACCACACAGGCAACTTTAATAGCTGTTTTGTCCTTAACTTAAACTTGAATTATTCTCTTTACTAGGTGAACATTTCCAATATTGGACATATTGTCAGGGAATTGTTTCAAGAAAATATTGTTAGAGGAAGGTAACAGGATTGTGCAACACTAAAGTCCATTTTTGTTATTGTCTGTTTATAGGAGTAATTAGCTCCTTGGCAAATGAATGTGCTTCTTGGGGAGTCAAAGCTTGATTATTTCTCATTATTCTGTTTTAGGGGTGTTCTCGCTCAGTCTGTTATTCGTGCTCAGGCCGCATCACCCACCTTCACACATGTGTATGCTGCCCTGGTATCCATTATCAATACCAAGGTATAGTATACCGGTAACCAGGTTGCTAGGCTACTGTTGGTATTTGTTTGGCAACTGGTTGCCTGATGCCTTAGGATGCTTTTTTTTAATGTTGTTTTTTTTGTGTGTGTGGAAAATACCTGTACTGTATGTTTGTCCAGTGTGATTTATCTCTACTTGACAATATTGGAAAATAGAGCTATGATGAAAGTCCTCATTAAATGGTTGCCAAATTGCTCATTTGCCTAGTGGACGGTAACCCTTCAAAATATTATATTCTTGGGAGCTCATTTTAGCAGTAGAAAAAATCTCTTTCGTGAGCTTGATGCAGGGAATGAAAAGCTCAAAATAATGGCTACTTTGATAGACAGGCCTATTCCGTAAAATTCACAGGAATTTTACTCATCAGGAGTGTTTATTTAATTTCTCTATTATGCTTTTATCCAGGCCACTATGTTGTTTTAGTTTACACTTTTCAATTCTCTCTGGTTCCATGTCTGCACAAGCTCTTCTTCATTTGTTTCTACATTGTCCTCTTGTATGCATGCTTTTTTAACTTTTTTAGTAAACTTATTTTGTTGTTCTCATTAACAGTTCCCAAAAAATGGAGAGTTGATCCTGAGACGTCTCATCTTGCAGTTCCGCCGAGCTTATAGGAGAAATGACAAAGTGAGAGTTTGTGTCCTGCCTTCTTTAGCATTACCAATAAATGTTCCAAATATAAATATATATGTTGTTTGATTTGGAAAGCCTATTTTGTTGTATTTTGTATGTATTTTGTTAAAGGCCCATAAGCAACCAAGTCTACACCAGACCAAGGCCCTGTTTTAACGCTGCGCTAAAATAGAGAGTCTACAAATTGTTTCAAATTTTTAAGAAACCTCTTCTATTATTTTTAAAATTGCGTTAAAATTGTCAAAATACGGCTCAAAGTTTTAAATAGTTATAACTGTATCATTTTACAACAATACCTAAGATTTTCTAAGATTTATCTATATGCTAGCATTTATGCTAGAGGTAGTTTTACTACCTCTAGCCGAAGGCCGAAGGTGCGGGAAATTGAAGCATTCAAAAAGGTTCGTGAAACTTGTATTAATTGTTCACTGACGTCCAAGAACAATACAGAATTCCTTTTGCATTTTATGAGTATATTTAACACAAGATAAAAACATTCTGGCTTTTTTTTTTGCTTTTGTGTCGATGCCAGTATCTTGCCTATAATGAATATTGCACGCATTGCATGATAACAATCACAACGACTACAAAGGAATTTGGGTTTAGTTCTCCTGGAAGTCAAAGTTTTTCACACTCATTCACATACAGAGGAAATGAAAATAGCAGGTTCGATTCAAAGGTGAGCCTCGATGCAACCCTGAAAATGCAAGAGAAACAAACAACATGTAGAAGTTTGCCGTGAGTTGAATTTGCAAATCATAGCAGCAAAATATATACTTCCTATGTGTTCGGCATATAGTCTCCTCGAACTTCTCGCTTCATTGTTATTAACCTAGAGTTTTAATTGCAGGTTATAGTACTTATCAGTGATGAAACAAAGAATAGTTTTGAGTTTGAGTGATCGCATGGAATAAACCAACATCTTTTCCGATTACATCAATCTTTATTTGTCAATGATCCTTATCCTGAAGCACGCATTGCTTGGTCGTTTCTTCGTTACGTTATGTTCTTGTCTTCCTAAAAAATGGCTTTCTTCACCGGTGAAAACAAGATGAAACACGCACCACGTGTAGGTAGTGAATAATTATGCCTATTATAGTCCTCCAATCAAATTGCTCCCAAGACAATGGCACTATTTCAAAACAACAACAATCGCTTTGGTTGCCAATGGGGCTTTAAGATTTTTTATTGCACTTGCTGTCTTTCAATATGTTATCTTTGTGCACTTTTGTGTTATTTCAGACTGTATGCTTGACTACTAGCCGATTTGTAGCACACTTGGTAAACCAGCAAGTGGTGAGTGTTGTGAATCACCTCAGATGAACCTCATAAGCCGCCCCAATATACCCCAGAGGCTAATCCTTTTTATTATTAGCCCTGTGAGGAACAAAAGAGTGAATCATTTGAGATCTACCCTTATGCCCTTACATACCCCAGAGGCTTATCATCTCTTATTATTGCTCCTGGGAGAAAGCAAAACATATAAGACATTTCAAAATACATGAAATGTGTAAAAACCAACAGGTTTTGTTATTTTCAGTGTTGGTTATTATACCTTGTTGTGAAAAAATGATGTGCAAAATTCTGTCGCATTGCATATTAGTTGTACATTTTGTTAACATGTAAATCTCCTTAAAATGTAGTTATTAGAATAGCACATATACTGGGTTTTTTTCACGTACTGATCCAAATGCAAATGTATGCAAATCAACACAAATGCAAATGTATGCAAATAAACACATTAGGACAAACAGCATTTGTCCGAAGCCTTATACTTCTTTCCATGTACTATTTGTTGGGTGTTATTTAAATAATGTGGCTCAAAGTTTGCGGTTAATAACAATTGAAAAAAAAATTAACCAGTGATTTTAAAAGCACCCAATTTCGATAACAACATTGATCGACGGTTTAATAGGTCCCATAAGTGTCCATCCTAACAGGGGGACGCCAGTCAAGTGGCCACTGTGTAACATGACCACGGTTAATGTTCCACTGAAATGCCATACACATGTACCTACTTGTAGACACATGTACTTGTAGTTGATATATGTACTTGTAGTTGATATATATCCTTAGAAATCAGGAATTGGAGTTGCTAATAATTAGTTTCCAGTAAACTAAACTTACATTTGTTTGTGTTGATATTAGGCTCATGAAATCTTGGCACTAGAGATATTGACCTTGCTGCTCCACAAACCCACAGATGACAGTGTGGAAGTTGCTGTAAGTTGCTTGCCTATTCACATCAAAAGCAACATAAATTCGCCACATATTTCCTAATGCCATTCCAAGACTTATCAAATAAACATCTTACCTCTAGATTGGGTTTCTAAAAGAATGTGGTATGAAATTGACAGAGGTGTCTCCAAGAGGGGTACATGGTAGGTACAGTAGATGTACAGTCGCTCACTCAAAAACCATAATTGCTTGAGTAGTGTACATGGTAGGTATAGTAGATGTACAGTCGCTCACTCAAATACCATAATTGCTTGAGTAGTGTACGTGGTATGTACAGTAGATGTACAGTCGCTCACTCAAGTACCGTTATTGCTTAAGAGTCTATAAAGTTCAATGTGTTTAGATGAGGCCTGCTTTTACAATCTATTAAATATTTATTTCTGAACATTGAACAAGGGGGAAATACTTTCCATGGAGCAATCATTGTCTATATTTACCTATCAGTAAATTCAGTCACATGTTAAGGCAGTTTTACCGTACTAGTGTCTGTTGAACCACTTCAGTGAAACATGTTTATCCATACCCAAAATATCATTGATGTTTCAGCTGTGTTTGAGCGTCTGCGCAGCATCCTTCATAGCGGTGAGATAGAGAGACGAGTCGAGTACATGATTGAGGTCATGTTTGCCGTCAGGAAAGATGGATTCAAGGTATCACAGACTTTCTCTTATATCCAAGTCTGAAAAACAGATAGTCCTTTCTGTTTTTCAGACTTGATGAAGTGAGATTTCTCTATTGGTAATTTGTCATACTCTTTCTCTAATTTTATTGCATTTGTGCAACTGTAAAAGAGCTTTTAAAGTCTATGTTAGAGATGAAATAAGAATCAATGTCAGTTTATTATCTGATATTATCTTGTAATGCTGAATGGAAATTTGGAAAAAGGTAAAAACGTACCCATCATACTGAGAGGTCCTCATGATATGTTATTTTCTTCAATTTGTTTTTTCAATTTGTTATTGTATTCAATATTTTTAAGCTGGTATAAGTTAGTACTGCAAAAGGAAATTATTCACTTCTAACGAAAGCCCATTTGCCCATGTGACAGTCTTTCTCTCTTAGTTTGTAGTTCTATTTATGTAATAGTGATGTCTTTTGGAGGACAGGACCATGTGATGACAAGTTGCAAGAGAAAAGCTTACATGTGACAGTCTTTACTGTCTTAGTTTGTTATTCTATTAATGTAAAAGTGATGTCTTGTGTAGGACCATGTGACCATCCCAGAGGGGCTTGACCTTGTAGAGGAGGAAGACCAGATCACCCATCTACTGAGACTTGAGGAAGCGGGGAATGCCGAGGAGATACTTAGTAAGTTCAGGGACCAGCTTCTTGTGATAATATCATATTGTGACTGCTTTAGGGTCCCCATGGCCATGTTGTCAACCCAGCAAAATAGATGATATTCTTTGATGTTAGATAGATGATGTTCTTAGATGAATATTTTGAAAATTCTTGTATTAATTTGTCTTTTACACAATAATCATTGCATGAATTAGCTACATAGCTCTAAAAGCTCTTTGATATATTTCACAGATATATTTAAGTTTGATGAGAACTTTCTTGAAAACGAAGAGAAGTACAAGGAAATCAAACAAGGTAAAGATACTAAAACACTTTAAAAAAATTTGTGTTTTTTCAAACGCTGCAGACATGCCACCATTACAATCATCATCCCAATTAATTCCAGTCCCTGCTCCTACTGTACATGCCTAGGACCTCCTGATGGTTAAATTTCACTACTGGAGTGGGACATGTGAATTCCAGTGAGAAACCTGTGAATAAACGTGTGGATTTCACATACTCTTCTCAGGCTTTTAACACATTTTAACACAATTTTTCTGTGAAAGGTTCCTCTCCAACACTGCTTGTACAAGACCACACACAAGCTGACTTTACCATTACAGTTTTATATTGAGAAGACCGCATTTCACACCTAAAAATAATGTTTAATTGTTGTTCATTCTCTTTTGCATCAGAAATTCTTGGAGAAGATGATTCAGATGAATCATCAGAGGATGATGACGATGATGAAGATGTTAGTGAAGAGGAGGGAGAAGGAAGTCAGGAAAAAGGTTTGTGTAATATAGTGTATGTATTTAGTACTTTTTTTTAAAGTCCATGCAAACATTGAATAACCTTTAGTCACTATCTACTGCAATTAATTTTCATTATTTCAAAATTTCGTGATTTTGAAGTGCTAATTTTAGCTTTTTTTTTTCTTTAATCATCAAAACTGTTATGTTGTGCTGAGTATTATTGAATACTAGAATACTAGAAAGACAACGTTTATCCAGAAAGTTTATAAACGATTTATAGTTCACCCATCCACTTTAATCAGCGAATTTTTGAAAATATTGAAATTCACAAAATTTCACTGACTCGAAAGTAATGGGTAGTAAGTTATTCCCACAGAGCATCCTAACATTGTTTGTAATATATATGTGCTTTAACGCTCTATTTGCTTATGCCTAGTGCACACTAGTGACATAACATAGGCGTGCACACTCTTTTAAGCCCAACATAACGACATGAAGATAATGACAAAAAAGAAAAAAACATGTCTTTTTCGTCATGTTCATGTCTGTTATGTTGGGCTTATGTCAAAATGCCTAACCATTCACACTTACATATGAATATGAACATATGAACAAAAGGGTGCATGGACCTATGTCATTATGTCGTCATGTCACAAGTGCTCCAGGCATAACTGCTTCCTTACTTGTAGAGGACAGCGAGATGGACATTATTGACCAGACAGAGACAAACCTTGTTGCCTTACGCCGAACCATCTACCTCACAATACAATCCAGGTATGGCCCATCACCTTTTGGGGACCCATATGGAAGACCCAATGAGTCACAAATAACCTGCTGCCCAAATAGCTACTGTGCAAAGAAATGCAGTAAATTCCTCAGTCTTGTTGACCACTTCTTGTCTGTTTAAACTCTTATTAGCCAATCAGCACACGAGAATAAAAGTTTCAGGCTCGTAGCCAGGATTTTGAGCAGGGGGGGGGCGTTTACCCATTTAGCGGACCATTTTTTTTACATTACACTGTAAAACTGATGCAATTACTAAAGAATATGCAGTTCAAAGATATCCTTGATTACAGTCAGGGGGGATCTATGGATTGGCCAAGCTACCCCCCCCCCTATTTTCAGATATTAGGCTTAAAAATAACCAGAAATGTAAGGAAATCCACGGGACATGATGAATCCGGACCTCCTCCTTAAAACCCTTGATTCACCTCCTTTCCCCTGGAACTTCTAAATCCGCCCTTGATACTAGCCTGTGTTAATGCTTTTTGTTGCCAGTCTTGACTATGAGGAATGTGCGCATAAGCTATTGAAGTTGCAGATGAAACCGGATCAGCTGGTAAGCTGACTGTATGCACAGTAATTCAATTTCTTGTTCGACTCTAGGCAGGCAATGTATATATTTTATTGTATCCCTCAATCAATGACAAATACTGAAGCGTAGAGGGACATTGCAATAGTATAGTTAGTAGAGGAGAATGACGAACCCTGTCACGTGATCATCACCGTCCACAAATCAAGCGTACAGTACAAGAAAATATGTATGTGATATATAAATACGCGTATTCAGGCACAAATCGTTTGTCTGTATGTTTGTTTTTTGAAACTTTGGTATTTTTATTCACTTCAATTCACTTTTTACTCAGTGTTTTGATATTTGTCTTTAACAGTTGAATGTTTTATCGACATTTTTTTCTGAACTTCGCAACCAAAGAAAATTAGTATTTTACAGCCTTGTTTGTTTTGAACTAGTGCTGAGCGGGGATAAAATTCAATGAAGAGTAGAGCTCTATCGAACATTCTCTCTGACCTTACACAGCAAACAATAGCATTTGTACGAATCTGCATAAATAAGTTAGATTAAGTGTTCTGTACATGGTCAGAGAAAGATGGTTTCAGTATTAGTTCTTCAAGTAAACTTTAAAGCTTCATTTTTAATTGTATTTTGTGAGTGTGTTTTCGTTTTGGTTCCTGGATGTAAGTTTGTGCTTGCGTATGTGAAATGTGAATGGCGCAAGTGTACTAAACATGTTTAGATAGCATGCCCAGCAAAAACCTCATGACTTCTTTTGTGATAATTTGCCGTTCCGTTGCCATTTATTATCATTTCTTACAGAATGAGTTTTGTGTCATGATAATCGATTGCTGTGCCCAGCAAAGATCCTACGAGAAGTTCTTTGGCCTTCTTGCCCAGGTAACGTTATTGATTAGTGAAGTTCGGTCGCTTTCCAGGGAGTGAAACTTTCACCCGGAATAGAAAAATCCAATTATCATATGGCTAGGATAGTATAAACGCTGTGATTGGCTGATTTAGCTTGGCTAGGATAGTACGCACACTGTGATTGGCTAATTTAACGGACGAACAATTTTAATCTTTGTATCATTATATTTAACGCTTTTACTGATTATTTTACGTAGGGCCCTTTATACCATCACACATAATAACTAAAGGGTGCCTATCTTTCATACATATAAATAAATAACAATGTTTTCTCCGGTTATTTTCCTGAGTCTTATCGGTAAGTTATTTTTTATGACCAGTACTCTACAATGTCAGAATTATTTTTCAAACCTGTCTTTCTTTCTTTTTTCTAGAGGTTTTGTAATCTGAAGAAAGAATACATTGACGAGTATGTTCGGCTTTTCCAAGAGCAGGTGAGTGCATTTAAATTCGAATGAATCCCGGTGAATTTCAATCAATCCTACTACTAAACTAGCGCAGCTTTACTTATAACGTATCAAATATTACAGGAGAAATTGTATTGGTAGTCGACTCTGTCAAATGTTTGTCAAACATTTCAGTTTTTTATTATAAGTCTGAGCTGTGAATACGTTTTAATAAAGAAGACATGTTGGCAAAGTTGACTACCAGCTTTTGGTATATAATAGGCATGTGGATAGAAATATACGTATGTATAGTGAGGTTCATTGGAGAATCCATGTTTTGTAACTCGCAGTGGTTCATGGTTAACATGTAAATGACTGAATCCCCCTCTCTAAAAGCCACGTTTACACATAAACAAGAATGCTACAACTTTCCGAACGTGAATTTGTTGTTGTTTATGCTTATGTGCTTAATAGTTTGATACCCACGAAGAACTGCGGGTTGCAACACATGGATTCTTCTTGTCTGATTCTTCTTGTCTAATCTGATATAGGTGCATGTAGGTATATGTTGTTATTATTTTTGTGTATAGAAGCTTATTGACATCTCTGTCTACAGTACGGTACCATACACAGGCTGGAGACCAACAAGCTAAGGAATGTCGCCAAGTTCTTTGCACACTTGCTCTACACAGACGCCATCCCATGGACTGTAAGTGCCCTTCACCACAACAGTGCCATCGAGTACTGTAATGTCCAGACACAAATACCAGAGATAACAATGTTGAAAATAGTGTTTTCTGTAGAACAATAAACCAGTTTTACTACCTATTAACTACTACCACATATTTGAAGACAGTGTTAAAGGACATTGTTTTTTTTTATAGAACACAATACTGGTTTTCTAAAACAATACCCCATATTTGCTCATGTTGTGTCTGATATGTTGAATGACAATTTTTATGTAGTTTCCTTACCTTTAAAGGCCTTCTTCTCCAGTTTGGTCTTCTTTGCGATGCTGGCCCCGTCTCCTTATACTTTTTGTGTTTTGTTGATAAGCATTCCTATTTTAACCTCTCCTTACGGGTTTATATCCCATATTGACATGACTTTTAATTGTCTTCTTGAAAAACAACGTCGTCCCTTATATTTATACATTTTAGGCGCTGGATTGTATCAAGTTGAACGAAGAAGACACTACTTCGTCAAGGTAATAAGCAGTCTTAACTCCTTTTGGTGTTATCATCTGAAAATGCAAAGGTCTATTTTCAAGTGATCTTCCACGATACCAAGTCAAATAATTGAATAAAAATATAAGTCATGCATGATTGAAGTCTGATACTATATTAGTAATGATATTTGGCAAAAATTAACTGAACATCTTGTTGAATAACCCGATGGAAATCATTATTTTGTAATCTCCAACATCAGAGAGCCTCTGTCTACCGCCATGTTGTCGTCTAGCAGCAAAGTCCAAAGTTTAAGAAAGCACCATTTCTAATTGCCGTTTTAAGAAAGCTTTTGCGATATTTCTCTTTGAATTGGGAATAAAATACTTTATTTTTAGGCTTATATTTTGAGATTTCTTCTGATAATTTTTCTTCCAATATTGATTGAAAACAATTAACAAAGGTTTGGCTAACAAGAGGAAAGAAAACTTACCGAGGAGCAGATTTTGAGCTTCTCCACTTATACTTGCCTGATTTCTTTATTGACACATCCGTTATGTTGCAGCCGTGTGTTTATCAAGATCCTATTCCAAGAACTGGCTGAGTACATGGGAATGCCGAAACTGAACGAGCGACTTAAAGACCCGTAAGTACTCTGCACTACTGATTCTGTGGATCATTGCAAGGTATGGAGGTATGCTTAGTGAAGGAGTGGTAAAAATAGTAGGTATAGTGGAACTTAGTGCTGCTAGTGCTATTTTGAGAGAATGAGCGAAGAAGCAGGATAAGTAGAGAGCTGCTAAGTATCCTGCTTATGGGTTGATGACACAAGCGTCAATGTCACCAGTTTACTTCCGGAGGACCGACGGAAACCTCAACCGACCAGATTAAGAATCTATTAGAATCCGCGCTGTTTAACAGGTCATCCGCTCTAAATTATCAGTCACATCCTCAAAAGAAACCTCCAACAGACAGACTGCTTTTACAATTTTGAAAGAGTTTTCGCGTTTTCCGTTTAAAAATAATCGGGGAATGTTACGTTATCGACCGGAAGTAAACTGGTGGCAATGCTTAACAAAGGATCTGCCTGAGTTTACCATGCGTATCACGTTTAATAAGCTACGATGCATTAATGGTTACTAAGTCCTCTGTTTCTTTTCTGATAAGCCGTGCAAATATTCCCAAGTCATCAACTGTATGTGTTGTTTATTAAACCTGGCAAACATGACACATGTTTCCTTGATGACTGGTGCACGGTTCACTGGTTCAAAGTTATTTGAAATAGATGTACTTACTGCGGTTTTCAATGTTCTGCGAACTTTCGTCAATAATTTCCAACAGATCAACCGCTGTCTGTCAGATTTGCTGACTTGTTCTACTTGTTTGTAGTCTAACAGTGCTGATTTTGTTTCAGTTTCTTTACCATGTACTTCGAGGGTATCTTTCCACGCGACAACCCACGGAACACGCGATTCTCCATCAATTTCTTTACTTCTATTGGCTTAGGCGGAGTGACGTAAGTTGACTGTTTGTTTCGGGGGTGAGTCAATACTCTTCGAAAATGAGTCTATACTCGTTGGGGATTAGTCGGTAACTACTACGAGTAACTACTACGAGTAACTACTCTTCAGGACTCGAAAATGAGTCGATGCATCGGAGGGCGGGCTATTTAAAACATTTTTCTATATATTTGACGCCGAATTTAAGGAATTCTGTGGCTATCCGTAGTGAATAGATTTTGTTTGTTGCAGGGATGAGCTCCGTGAACACCTCAAGAACGCCCCCAAAGTCATCATGGCCCAGAAACGCGCCGAGTCAAGCGATTCGGACAGTGACTCGGACAGCGATTCGGACAGCTCTAGCGAAGGTTTGACCACTAGTTTGTTCTGAAGTGATGCGCTTGCATAACATCACGTAATTGTTTTGCACCTGTCTGTTGAAAAAAGACAAAGTGTCAAGGCAACAGTTCTGGCATATTCCTGCTATAGTATACACCTATTTCAAGCGCGAAATGGGTTTATATGTTTCTTTAATGGGGTAGTTAAATGAAAACAACCGGGGTTATCACGTATGTTACTCTCAGTACATTCAACTTATTCCGTTTGGCCCTTAGATAAAAAATAAATATTACTGCTGTTTGTATTAAAGCCGCATTGTCACCAGTTTACTTCCGGAGATCCGACGGAAACCTCAACCGTTAAAAGACAAAAGAATCTATTAGAATCCGAGATATTTAACAGGCCATCCGCTCTAAATTATCAATAACATCCTCAAAGAAACTTCCAATAGACACACTGCTTTCAACATTTTGAAATATTTTTCGCGTTTTCCATTAGAAAACAACGGATATTGTTAGGAAATCGACCGGAAGTAAACTGGTGACAATGCGGCTTTAATGCGCGGCCACCCCTGAGGAAGTCTCGACGCAAATCGCAGTGGATAATTTTCGAACTCCACAAACGGCTCTAGTGCACTAGTGACCTTGACCTTGCTGTGGTTGTTGCAGAGGAGAGTTCGAGTGAATCTGAGGACTCGGAGGAAGAGAGGAGAAGGAGCCGGAAGAAACAGAAGAGGTTTGTTGCTAGAATAAGACACTTACAGAGGGCACGATGGAAAATAAGAACTGAGATAAGCAAAAAAACGGAATACCTGCATTAGAACTCTAAGTACAATATACATTTGTTTGGGTGGATCCAGATTTATTCAACAGATTCAGATCAAACACGCAAAACCCAAGAAAAATGTTCATTTTTGTAAATTTGAATAGAGAACGTCCCTTCTTCTCGTCCTGTCTAGCTTCCTTGTCTGAGGTTTCTGCGTCCTTAAACGCTAAAAGCTCTAAGAAGGCCAAAACCCTCCAATTAAACGGTCGACTGATGTATATTGTAGTTTGTCGCTTAATAGTTCCGTCGTGTGTCGCTAATGCATATTGCACACAACAACATAGGCGCGCGCACTACTTTAAGCCCGACATAACGAAATGGACATAATGACATAAAAAAAAAACATTTTTTTTTCTCTTTTGTCGTTATGTTCATGTCGTTATGTTGGGCTTATGTCAAAATGTCAAACCATTCACACTTGAACATACGAAAATAAGTGTGCGCGCGCCCATGTCGTTATGTGCACCAGGCATAATAGCATTGTCGTATGTCGCTGACGATTTTGATCATTCTACATATGCCGTTGGTTTCAGTCGAAGTCACCGGGAGAGGCCTTCTCCGAGGAAGTCTCGCAAAAAAGCTAAGAGCAGCCACAAACACCGAAGGTGAAGGACCGAAGGCATAGCCACGGCCACACAGTGAAATACAGTCGAGTTCACACATGGGCAGAACGCAGAGCAACGGTCACACAGAGTGAGATAAAGTCGAGTTCACACATGGGCAGAACGCAGAGCAACGGTCACACAGAGTGAGATGAAGTCGAGTTCACACAAAGGCAGATTGTAAAGCCAAAGTCTTACAGAGGGTCGCGTTATGTTTATTTTTGCGATGAATTTGGGATGCACGAAAATGAAGACAGACGTTTACTATATCGTAAAGAACTATAAACCGGACTTTTCTCGGAAATACTGAGAACACACGCCCTGTGTGGTGCCGTCATCTTCGGCACTCGATGTTCCAAGAAATCTCTTCTACAGGGTTTTTTTGTACTCCTGAATAACAAGCACTCATGATTGCGACAGTGGCACTGTAACAAGTCTTTGTATATAGAATGTTCTCTTTTATATAAATGTATTTTACATTATGTGTTTCTTGAAAACTGTACTGGACAACTTTGTAACTATGAAATAAAATCTGATTATGAGTCTCGCAAATACTTACAGTGAACACTTGTGGAAATGGCCAAGCAGGCATGCTCGAGGAAACAGCGCCCCTTTTCCCGTCATGAAAATCCTCCAGGAAAATTAGTTACTCGTGGGTGACCTTTGGGAGCGCTCGCAAAGTACGCTGGTTCTTCCAGCTTGCCAATAATAAGGATGCTAACTTTCTTTAAACTTCCTGGGCTAACCATCTGTCCCACATTCGCCCCCAAGGTATTGTAACAGCTATACTTTTTGGTTCTCTAACCACATGTAACAAGCGGCTATGACTCTCTCTGACCACTTGTGAGAAAACGGCTATGACCCGCTTGGCTGGGGGAGGTACCGGTTTTTACTTGTTCGCTGTTACAAAATCTTTACAACATCTGGTGTCTACAAGTATTGTCTTACAGGTGTCTCTTCAAGTTGTTAAGTGAGTTTTTGGTGTGTGTTGGGGCTTCGGTACGCACCCATATTTATATGCTACTAAGACGGCATGTCCTTTAGGATAACTGACACTGACATCCCAAAGGGCTTTTAGCACTGTTTGGATAAGGGTTTAACCAATGGGTGTACGAGGGACGACCTTACTATGTGGGTGTGCCAGTCGGTTACCCTTGGGCTACCGTGACTTACGTAATGTTTACATGTTGCTACTGACTACGGATGTCACACACTAACTTGTTACACTGCTAGTGCGCATGGCAAGCTACACACGTGACTATTATGATTGACAGCATTCCAATCATTTTTGCACTCAAAATCTTAAAATGTACTAAAACATAATTTCATCGAAGGCCAGGTCTGAAGCTTACTTAGGGTA